>NW_020838046.1:3150888-3199750 GCF_003676395.1 Aethalodelphis obliquidens
AGAAGGAGAAGGAGGAGGAGGAGGAGGAGGAGGAGGAGGAGGAGGAGGAGGAGGAGGAGGAGGAGGAGGAGGAGGAGGAGGAGGAGGAGGAGGAGGAGGAGGAGGAGGAGGAGGAGGAGAAGGAGAAGGAGAAGGAGAAGGAGAAGGAGAAGAAGAAGGAGAAGAAGAAGGAGAAGAAGGAGAAGAAGGAGAAGAAGGAGAAGAAGGAGAAGAAGGAGAAGAAGAAGGAGGAGGAGGAGGAGGAGGAGGAGAAGGAGAAGGAGAAGGAGAAGGAGAAGGAGAAGGAGAAGAAGAAGAAGAAGGAGAAAATATTCCTGAAAGTAGAAGCTAGCAATTGGATATAAAACTCGTATATTTGGGGGAACTAAATGGTCGACATGAAAATTTGGGAGCAATCATAATGGAAAATATTAAAACAACCTAGGATTTTATATTTCTTCCAATATTATTTTCATTCCTTGTGACAGGGTTCAGGACACACTACCTTAAATATGGCACCTTGCCTTTTCAAATATTTTAAGATGAAAGATTTAGAAATGGCAGGTAAAGAAAACTTTCTGACCTTCCCCTGAAGCAATTCATAAGACCCTAATATAAGAGGTGCCCTCCCTACATATGGAGGAAAGGAACATTCTTATCTATAACGTGACAGGAGACTGAGAGGAATCTAAACTTTCTAGGTTTCTCCCAGTTTAATACAATTACGTCATACCCGTTTTTACCCTACCACATTTTTCTACAACTCCATTCTTCACCAAACCTAGTTCAAAAATGATGCTAGGTATTTTTTTAAATCAGTTTAGCTCTACTGATAGGACTTCATTTTAATATAAAGACTCCCAATCACATATACCACAAAATATTTACCTTATTTTCTCTTGTTATTGTGTCTTTGTTTACAGGGACCCCAGCCAAGAACTTAGAAGAGTAAAAAGAAATGATCCCTATCCTCCCCTACACATACATTACAGTTTTCTTTTTTCTGCCTCCCACTTAGTGTAATTTAGCTTTGCAAGGCATGAAAACAACCATTTTATATAAAGCACAAATAGTTTACGTGCATAAAATATTTCAAACAAGGAAAACATCCAAAGTTAATTATTATTTAAAACCAATTAATTATTAAAAATTAAGATGTCTTAAATGACCAATCTGAAATTTGGAGATGACAATCTTCAGAATAATATACATTCCTCTTGCAAATATAATTTGCTACAACCATTTTGGAAAATATTTGGCATTATACAATAACCTTGACCATTTTAATACACTATGAACCAGCAACTTCACTCATATATGTATATCCAATATAAACTCTTGTACATGGGAAACAGGAGGTATGTACATAAATATTTATAAATGCACCACATGTAACTGGAAGAAAACTGGAAAACTGGAAAAAGTCAAGCATCGATTGACAAAAAAACAAACAAATAAAAAGAAGTGTTTGATAATATAATAAAATAGAATGCTATCTAACAATGAAAAGTATAGCTTGCAGTTATAGCTAGCTCTATAAATATAGCAAAATAATGCCAAGTTAAAAACATAAGTTCTAAAAAACATGACCTACAGCACAAGAAATATTTATAAAGTTCAAAATTCTAATGGTAAAAATTCTATAAACTTCCAAGAATACATATATTTGGTAATATTATAAATATTGCAAGGGAATAATATTCTAGAAAATCAGAATAATGGGGGAGGCATGAGATAGGATAGGTGAAACTCTGAAGAGCTCTAACAATTTTACTGTTGTATTTATTTATTTATTTTGGCTGCATTGGGTCTTGCTTGCAGCAGGTGGGATCTTCATTGAGGCATGCAGGATCTTTTGCTGCAGCATGCGGGCTTTTCATTGTGCTGCGCAGGCTTCTCTCTAGTTGTGGCTTGCAGGTTTCCTCTCTCTAGTTGTGGTGCGTGGGCTCCAGGGAGCGTGGGCTCTGCAGTCGTGGTGCATGGACTCCAGAGTGCATGGGATCTGTAGTTTGCGGAACGCGGGCTCTCTAGTTGAGGCACGTGAGCTCAGTAGTGGTGTGCAGGGGCTTAGCTGCCCCATGGCATGTGGGATCTTGGTTCCCCGACCAGGGATTGAACCCACATACCCTGCATTGGAATATGGATTCTCTACCACTGGACCACCAGGGAAGTCCCCAATTTTACTGTTTTAATTCTTGGGTTGGTGGTGGGCTTATGGGTACACATTATATTGTAAACAAATAAGCTAACTAAAGAAAATCCAATTTATTGGATTTATTTAATAATCCTAAGATTATTAAAATTGTAATTAAACATATTGACAATGGACACAAAGTTGTCAGTGATTCTCTAACATATTTCACAGAAAATATACTTTAAATTTAGCACCAATTCATTGCATTACCTACACAAAAACTTAGGTGCTAAGAAGTTTTCATGTATGCCTAGTTGGAATATTAGATACCAATACCACAATTTAAATGTTTTTTTAAACTTAAACGTATAACTTACCTATGGTCAAGCAATTTCATCTCTAGGTATATAATTAAGAGAACTGAGTGCAAATGCCCATAAGAAAATATTTGTATAGGAACAGTTAAAGCAGCTTTATTCATAATAGCTAAAAATATCCAACATTCCAATAGAAGCATTAGTCATGTATGTATACAATGGAAAGCTAGTCAGCAATAAAAATGACATCATCACTGAGTCCTTACTGAGGCAAAAATATGGTTGAATTTCATAAGCACTGAGGAAAAAAAGTCAGACACAAGATAAATTCCTCTTTGATTCCATTAATAAGGGCTTCTACTCAACATTGATGGAAGTCATAATAATGACCACTACAGGGGCAAAGGTGCTAACAGTGAAAGAGCACAAAGAAACTGGACGACGGAAATGTTTCTCCTGTGGTTTTCCTGAAAAGTAACGACATTTTTTTTTTAACTTCCAGTTGACTAGTCCAAGATCTTAAATCAATTCTGCACTCTTTTAATTGCCCTGCAATTCACATCATATCTGTTCTTAAGCCATAAATTTTGCCTTATACTAATCTCCAGAGATTGGTGATTTCATGCTCCTCCACTGTTACCACCTTGGTCCAAGGCAGTATCTAGTCACAACTGTACTAATGCAATGACTTCCTAATTGCCCGTTTCAATTCTCTCTGCAAACACGATAATGGTTGCCAATTATTGGATTAAAAGCCCAAATCCTCACAATGGTCATCCTTATATTTAAAATTCTGGCTCCATTACCTCTACTCATTTTCTACAACCCACCAATGTAATCCTTGATTTTCTTTGAACTGCCAGGCATGCCCTCTCTTCAGGACATTTACACTTGCTTCTTTCTGTGCCCAGAACATTCTTCACCAGAACTCCATTTGACTTATTAACTCCTCTTATTTCAATCTTTGACCAGATATCACCCTCATATTTGCCCTTTCATGGACAATTTTATGTAAAATTATAAAACTGTCAGTCTTTTCCTATCCCAATTTCCAGCCCTTTTCATTACAATTATTAGGGTTTTTTGTATATTTTCTCAATTTTTCTCTCTTATTTTATTAATTTGATGTGTCCCCACTCTGGGGACCTTCATGAGATCAGAGATTTCTGTCAGTTCTTTATTTTCTCCCCTATCCCCAGTGCCTATATTAGTGCCACACAGAGTAAAGCAATAAATCAGTTGTTGAGTGAATGCACAAATGAATGAATTATGTATTTTGCTCTATACTGCAGTTTACCTCAATGTTACAAAGATTATCTTAATGTTATGTGGTTGGATAGATTGGATTTCCTGTGTGTTGCATTTCAGGTGATAAGGAGGACATTACAAAATGTGTTGTGAGATGTGAAGATTGAATTGACAGGGGTGGAATCTATTGCTTCAGAAGACAAACAAGGTTAACAACACTCTTTTTCCAGATTCCAGATTGTAAATCCATCTAGTTCCAATAACAATGTTTAAGTAAATTCTGAAACCCCCCAAAATCAAGACATTTATCAATTTTTATTTTATTTATATTGCTTAGCTTTTATATATTCTAAAACAGTATTCTAAGGACAGGTTTTAATTGTGCTTAATCTCAATCAGTAAGGGATTCCTAAAGTCACAGTTCCTGTATAAATATGCATGCCTCCAACAATCTCTTCATGACCCCAATAACCCCTTTATTCCTCAGGGTATAAATAAATGCATTCAAAAAAAGGTGTGATAATGATGTAAAACTCTGCTGCTCCCTCATCCTTTTATAAGCCTGCCACAATCAGGTGAGAAGAACAAGTGGAGATAGCTTTTTTCTGTCCTTTTCCTGAACTCATCTGGAATACCACAGTAAGTACACAGGCATAGGAAGCTAGAATGGCCATGAAAGGTAACAACAGTATAATAAGGTCACTCAGGAGAACTGTATATTCATACTGGGAAGTATCCTGAGACACCAATAGCAAGCACCAGGGATGGAACTTCACAGAAAAAGACATTAATGAGTCAAGAGCTACAGAAGGGAAGTTGAAATGCAAACAGCATATGTATTAAAGAGTTGACAGAACAACTGGTCCATGCACATGTGACCATGAACCAACAGATCATCTTGCTCATGAGTAAAGGGTAACGTAAAGGATGACAGATGGCTACATAGCAATCATAAGACATGAAACCAAGAAGAAGGGCTTCAGTTCCACCAAGTGTCAAGAACAAAAATGTTTGAATCTTACAACCTAAAAAAGTAATGGTCTTACTATTGGACAGAAAATTAATTGCCATCTTGGGCATGGTGGTGGAGAAGTACATCATGTCAATGAAAGAGAGCTGAGTAGAAAGTACATTGGACTGTGGAGTCAGATGTATTGATACAACTGGATGGGAAGTATCACTATGATATTTCCCCTTCAGAGTCACTGAAAAGAAGTTTTCAATGACAACAAAATGGCAAGTGTTTATTTGTCCCAATTGGAAAAGACAGAAATATAAAATCTGGATATTTTGCAATTATCTTTTCTTGTAGTGTTCTTACCAAATCTGCTATTTTTTGGAAGAATTTGAGAAAGTTTGGCTTTAATTCTTATTTAAATGTTTAGTAGAATTCACCCATGAAGACATCTAGTCCTTGGCTTTTATTTGTTGAGATTATTTTGATCATTACTTCAATATCCTTACTTGTTATTGATCTATTCAGATTTTCTATTTCTTCATGATTTCAGTCTTGGAAGATTGCATGTTCCTAGGAATTTATCCTGTTCAGGATATTCTTTTCTGGGTTATCCAATCTGCTTTCAAATAATTGTTCACAGTATTTTCTTATGATCCTTAATATTTCTGTACAATCAGAGTAATATCATTTTTTCCATTAATAATATTATTTATTTGATTCCTTCCTTTTTTATGGTTGTCTAGCTAAAGTTTCTTTCTATTGTGTTCCCTAATCTCTATTTTATTTATTTTTGTTGTGATTCTTTTAAAAAATATTTATTTCTGGTAATGTTGAGGTTAGTTTGTTCTTCTTTTCCTATGTCATTAAAATGCAAACAAAGGGTGTTTAATTTCTTTCTTTTCTTAACATCAGTGTTCATCACTATAAACATTCCCCTTAGAACTGCTTTTGCTGTGTCCAATATGTGTTTTTTTTAATATATTTTTATTTGTCTCGAGAGACTTTTTGATTTCCCACTTGTTTTCTTCTTCCTAGACCCACTGGTTTTTCAAGAGTGCAATTTTAATTTTCCACATATTTGTAAAATTTTCAAATTTCTCATTAATATTCATTCTATTTCCTACCATTGTAATTAAAATAGATATTTGATATGATTTCAATTTTCTTAAATTGGTTCATACTTATTTTGTGACCATATATAAGAGCTATCCTGGAGAATGCTTCATGAGAACTTCAGAAGAATGATTTGTGTTTAGTTGCTGTTGTATGTCAGTACACGTCTGTTAGGTTCGTTGGTCTAAAGATCAGTTTAAGTCAGTCATTTCCTCAGTCTGTGTTTATGATCTATCTATTGTTTATTGTTGCAAGTGGGTACTGCAGTCCTTGACTGTTACTGTACTGTGTATATTTCTCCCTTCAATTCTCTTAATATTTGTTCAACATTAGAACATTAGTGTTCTAATGTTGAATACACACATATTTACTATTGGTTTATATCTTGATGAATTGGCTATCTTTTCATTATATAATGACTTTATTTGTCCATTGTGACAGATTTTGTCTTAAAGACTATTTGGTCTGCTATATGTATAGTCAATACTGCTCTATTTTGGTTAATACTTGCATAGAATATCTTTTTCCAACCATTCACTTTTAGCTTAAATATGATCTTAAAGTTAAAGTGTGTCTCTTGTATGCAGCATTTGGTTGAGTCTTAGTTTTTTGCCACTCAGAAACTCTATGTGTTTTGATTCTAAAATTTAATGTGTTTAGAGTTAAAGTGATTATTGATAAGCAAGGGAAAACTATTGCCATCATGGTCATTGTTTTCTGTTTTTTGTTTGCGGTATGTGGGCCTCTCACTGTTGTGGCCTCTCCCGTTGCAGAGCACAGGCTCCGGACATGCAGGCTCAGTGGCCATGGCTCACGGGCCCAGCTGCTCCACGACATGTGGGATCTTCCCAGACCGGGGCACGAACCCGTGTCCCCTGCATCGGCAGGCAGACTCTCAACCACTGTGCCACAAGGGAAGCCCATGGTCATTGTTTTCTAACAGTTTTGTTGTTCTTACATTCCTTTCTTTTTCTTTACTGTCTTCCTTTTGTAATATGTTTATTTTTTGTACTGGTATGCTTTGATTCCTTTCTCTTCATCTTTTGTATATCTACTATAAGATTTTGCTTTGTGGTTACCATGAGGCTTATATAAAGCATCTTATAGTCATAACAGCCTATTTCAATCTAATATAACTTGAACTTCAGTAGCAGACAAAAATTCAACAGTTTTACTCCCCACGTGTGTTTTATTTATGCTACACTTTACATCTTCTTATATTGTCTATACATTATGGACTTTATTTATCTCTAGTTATTTTTAATACTGTTTTGGTCAGGCCAATTACCAAGGTCTGAGGCAAGTGTGGATCTTCTGAGGTCTGTGGATGAATGGGACTCCCTCAGGTCCTTGGTCAGTAGGGCTGTCACTGGTACAAGGATTATCCTCATGGTACACAGATAAGCCTACAGAAAGCAGGTCTGTTACAAGGTTTGTGGGTAGGTGTGGCTTCCACCAAGTCCCTGGAAGGGTTCCTCTTGGGAAACTGTGCAGTTTTTCAAGAGGTGAGACTGGCTCTCTACCACAATAGAGTAGGGCAGGAACTAAGTCACAGGGCTGCTTCAGTGTCCACAGTGAGGACAGGGCTCTGCAGGCCTGCTTCATTGGCAATGGATGTGTGGCTTTTCCGAGATCTCTTTGTGGAGAGTGCTGGTGACAGGACCAAGGTTAACAGGGCTGTAGGTGAATCCACAGGGGATTGGGGTTTTTTCTGAGTCCATAATGAGGACCACTGTCAAAGACCTTGACAAGTGGGTCAGGCATGCCCTCTCAAAGATGTCTTTCTTGATCTTGGGCTCTGCTGGAGTTTCACAGTTTCCTACTGGGCTTATGAAACTCCTCAAAAGCCATCTTTGTTCTTGGATGGCTGCCACGTTCTTGTTGCTGTGGGAAATGCAAACAGAGGAAACTCTTATTCTCTCATCTTGCTCAATCATAATTCTTGTCAATTATAAAATTGTGCTTTTTTTGAGAGAGAAAATATTTACAAATGAGAATAACTTTGCAAAGGAGATAAGTAGAAAAGAGATTGTGAACTAAAATCACTAATTAAGGAGTTAACTTTTTTTGATTACCAAATGTTTGGTCACCTAATTCACTCAAAGAAAATATTCTCAACACTTTCCTCCAGAGACAACCAAAAGTCTCATTTAGTCATGGATGATGAGCAGGTATGCAGAAGGTTCCAAAATGTCTTCACTTATCTTATGACTCATAAAATGCAAGTCATTGAAATACCTAACATAGTTGATGAATCAGGATCCTGAGAACAGCAATATACACGCCCATGTGGAAAGCAAGATTAGGAACAACACAAGAATTGTTCCATAGACATTCCCAAATCTCACTCATTTGAATGCACCCTATATTTTGGTTGAAGAACATTCATAAATAAAGCCAATTTTTTTCTTGTTGAATAGTTTTCTCATTTTGTAATTATTGCTCCTGGAATTTTCCTCTAGAATAGTCTTCCTTTTCCAAGATCCATATTGATTTATCTACCATGATAAGTGTAAAAATTATCTTCTGTGAGCACTGGTTTTCCCAGACAATTTCTTGTGGATGGATAGTTGGGGTCTGTGAGTGAAAGAATATGGCTTTACAAATATTCACTGCATTCTTCTTATCTTAATGGAAGAAATGACTTCCACATTCCACATATATGGACCTGGACATGTTCTTTGTTTTGCTCATTGCCATGTTACTGAAAGTGTCTGTGTACCATTATAACTAAACTCTCAAAAATCAATGATATAAAAAGAATCTTAAAGGAAGGTGGGGGAAAAAAGTAACCCACGATGGAACCCCATTAGTCAATCAGCGAATTTCTCAGCAGAGACTCTACCGGCCTGGAGAGAGTGAAATGACACATTCAAAGTGTTAAATGATTAAAATTTCTAACCAAGAATACTTTATACAGCAAAGTTATCATTCAGATATATAGGAGAAATAGACTTTCCCAGGCGAAGAAAAGCTAATGGAGTTAGTTCATCATCACTAGACTTGCCTTGCAGGAAATGCTCCAACTAAAATGTTTCTGAATAGCAAAATAAAGGATCAATGAAGTTAAATATAACCTCCAGAATGGGAAAAAAATATCTTCAAACCATATATCCATATATTTAAGGAGTTAAAATATATTTAAAAACTCATACAACTCAATAGCAAAAAAATAAAAATTTCAATTAAATGTGGGCAAAAGGCCAGAATAGATTTTTCCAGAGAATATATGTGAAGGTCACCAAGTACATAAAATTAATGCTCAACATTATTATTTTCAGGGTAGTACAAATCAAAACCAAAATGGCATAATGCCTCACTCATGATAGAATGACTATAATCAAGAAAACAATATGTAACAAGTGTTGAGGATGTGGCTAAAAAGAAACACTTGTGTGCTGTCATTGGGAGTATAAGTTGGTACAACCACTATGAAAAACAGTATGGACTTTTTTCAAGAAATTAAAAATAGGACTTCTGTATGATGTAGCAATCTTACTTTTGGGAATAATCCAAAAGAAATGAAAAAAGAATACTGATGAGATATCTGCACTCCAACATTTATTGCATCATTATTCACAAAAGCCAATATATGGAAACAACCTAAGTGTTTGTCAATGAATGAATGGATAAGAAACTGTGGTACATAAATACACAATGAAATATTTCCAGTCATAAATAAAAAGAAAATCCTGCCAATAGGAACAATATGGATGGAGCTTGAGGGCATTATGCCCTCAAGTGAAAAAAAGTCAGACAGCGAAAAGCAAATACTATATGATATTACTTATATGTGGTATCTGAAAAAACTATAATTGTAGAAACAGAGGTTAGAATGGTGGGTATCATGAATTGGGGTTTGAGTTAAATGGGGAGATGTTGTTCAAAGAGAACAAACCTCCAGTTGGAATAGGAGTAAGTTTTCAATCTAATGTGCATAATGTTGATTTTAGTTAATAGTATTGTATTATGTATTGAAAGTTGCTAAGAGAGTAGATCATAAAATTTGTCATCTCAAAAATGAAATAATAGCTATGTGACATGATGGAGCTGTTATGGAGGAGCTACTGCCAGAGTGGAAATTATGTGCACAATTAAATGACTTGTTCCATTTGTTCAGTTCATGATCTTAGCCTAATTCTGAGCTTTTAAAATTTCATCACATTTCACATCAGATCTGCCAAAAAACCTCAAATATGGAATCTGGCTACTTCTTGCTCCTCCTCAATTACCATTTTGGTCCAATATATTTTATCACAAGGAGACTGCTGCAATGGCTTCACAGCCCATTTCAATCTCTTTGCAAAACCCAATAATGATTCTGGATCATCTTAAATTAAACACAAATTTTTTATATTAGTCTACTTTATAATCTGTTTTCACTATATCTACTCATTTCCTACAACCCATCAACTTACTTACATTTTGATCTTCTTTGAATTTGCCAAGCATTTTCTCTACATGTGACATTCTCATTTGCTTCTTCCTCTACCAGAAAACACATCACCAGCTATCCATTTGACTTACTTCATAATCCTCTTTCAGTCTTTGACCAAATATCACCTTCTTAGTGTACCTTTGGTGGACAATTTTAAATAATATTGCAAATTTCCCATTAAAATTTCTTGCTTTATTTTTTCATTATTACTTTTTCATTATTACTTTTTGATACACTGCAAAATTTGTTATATATTGAATATCTCCCCAAACTGGAATAGAAACATTATGAGATCAGAGACATCTGTCATTTTTATCTTTGATTACTTCATTATTACTAGTGTCACACATGTAATTAAAACATTACACATTTGTTGAATGAGTGGATTATGTACTTTGCTCCATTTGATCACTTATAGATTCTCTTAATTTTATGTGTTTGGATAAATAATATTTCCCATGCATTGGATTTCAGGTTCTAAAAGGGCAATTAAAATATTTATAATATGAAAACTCTGGGGTAACAGAGTTGAATTCTACTGCTTTAGTAGTTAAACAATTTGGAAAATCACACTGTTTCTTTAGCTTCTATACTGAAAATTCATCTAATTCCAATAACAATGTGTAAGGTACTTCTGATATCAGAAAAGAATCAAGATTTTTATCATTTTATTTATTTAATAAACTTTTCATAGACTTTACATTTGTCTAGGCAGTATTCTTAGAGTATGCATATTCCAAAACAGTATTCTAGGCATAGCTTTTTATGTTGTTCGGTCTCAGCCAAAAGGGAGGTCCTACAGTCACATTTTCTGTACAAATATATATGGTCCCAATAGTCTCTTCAAGGCCCCCATAACTCATTTATTCCTCAAGCTGTAGATAAATGGGTTCAGAAGAGGTGTAACAATGGTGTAAAACACTGCTACTATCTTATCCTCTTCAAGGGACTGCAAGGAGGGTGGCCTTGTATAGGTGGAGAGAGAGGTCACATAGAATGAGCTTGTCACAATTAGGTGACAGGAACAAGTAGAGAAAGCTTTTTTCTGTCCATTTCCTGAACTCATGTGGAATACCACAGTAAGCACACAGGCATAGGAAGCTACAATGGCCATGAAAGGTAACAACAGAATAATAAGTCCACTCAGGACTATTGTATATTCATACTGGGAAGTGTTCTGACACACCAATGGCAACATGGATAACAACAGAATAATAAGGCCACTGAGGACTATTATATATTCATACTGGGAAGTGTCCTGAGACACCAATGGCAACATGGATGGAACTTCACAGAAGAATGATTAATGAGTTGAGAGCTACAGAGGGGAGGTTGAAATGCATACACTGTATGTATTCAAGAGTTGATGGAACAACTGGTCCATGCACATGTGACCATGAGCCAACAGATATTCTTGCTCATGAGTACAGGGTAACATAATGGATGACAGATGACTACATAGCGATCATAAGACATGAAACCAAGAAGAAGGGCTTAAGTTCCACCAAGGGCCAAGAACGCAAATGCTTGAATCTCACAGCCTAAAAAAGTAATGGTCTTACTATTAGACAGAAAGTTAATTGCCATCTTGGGCACAGTGGTGGAGATGTACATGATGTCAATGAAAGAGTGATGACTGAGTAGAAAGTATGTTGGAGTGTGGAGTCTGGTGTCCAATCGGATGAGAAGAATCAGTATGATATTCCCCATCAGAGCCACTGAAAACAGAATTGCAATGGCAGCAAAGAGAAAAGAGTCGATTGGATCATATTGGAAAAGACGGAGAAAGTACAAAATCTGTTTAAACAGTTTGATTTCCTGTTTTCATGGCTTAACTAAAAATATAAAAGCAGATAATATTTGAGAATTTCATGTAGCATTTCTGATTTCCCTTTAAGAGAAAAAGATGATGATTATTAAATGTAAGAAAATTTTCTTGAATCACCTTAGGTGAATATATCTCTCTCTACTCAATACAGTAAATCTTTTTCTGTTAAACAATAGCCACTAAACAAATTATAAAATAAAATAAAAAAACCTTTTTACTGAATGTAGAATTAAATATATTTTGAAAATAAAAATAAACATTGAGATGCCTTGCCAACATAAATTATTTTCCTCTTTTGTAAATATTAATATCTTCAGGGTGATACACTGTAGCTGAGTTCTTTTGTTATAAACATAGTCTTCTAATTAATTCACTTGTATAAATAATAAAATTGTCATGACAGTGTTGGTCATATATATTATAATTTTTAAATGTTTACTGTACTCCATTTTGAATTTATATTGGCTATGAAATAGTATAAAGTATAATAACACATGCAGCCTTTATGAATTAATTGGTGTTTACTTCTTCCTGTGAACGTAGAAGAGATTTAATCAATTGAGGAAAAAATATACCAGACATGAGGAAAAACTTGAGTATGAATTAATAAAATATAAATTTAAAACTCATTTAACTTTGACTCAAGTAGCATTTTAAAAATGGTTGATTCAAAGCTAATAAATTTAATTTTTTTCTCCTTTAATTTCTGACATAAACCTGTCCCTTGTGTAATTCCAGAGCAAATAATGTCTGCTAACTAGAGGTCCCTTGGTCTCAAAACATTTAATAAAATTGCAGAAGAAAATATTAAATTTAGCATTTAAATTTAGCATCTTAGGATTTATTGTGTATCTATATTATGGGCATGACACATTGTTTCTGAAACTCTAAATATGAACCAGACTGATTTTGTCCATCAAAAGTTTACAGCTATTCTCTATCACAACCATGTATGACTGTCAGCCTGTCTACATAAGGAGACAGCAGGGATGAGGCAAAGTGAGTAGACTGACACAGATAGATGTGTTAATAACAGGCTGCTATACTGAGAAATAATAAGGGTATTACTGAACTATGAGAAAAGGTTTTAATACAAATGAATAAGTGAGAAACCATAGGACAGTTTGAGAAAAGCTTGGGAGATCTTATAAATATGTCATTATGCATACAAGAATTCATGTATACCCTCTTTATAATTTCTTTCTTAAAATACCATGAAGTATGTCAGGACACAAAAAGAAATAAGCATATAATAATATTAGCCTAAGAAGAGACATAATAAAATATTCCAGATTTATCTAAAATTATCTGCATATATAAAACTGTATTTAAACATAAAATAAAATACCTCCCAAGGTTAACTGCAAAATTCAGAACAGGAGTGAAGTATATGTCAAGGAAGCACCTCTACCCACCTTGTAAATTTGAGAGCACATACTGAATGTGCAAAATGGGGCAGAAGGATAGAAAATCCCCATGGGAATCCTCCTGAACCATAGAATGTCAGAGAGCCATAAAATTACTGACCAAAGTCAATGCTTTTTAGCCTAGGTAAAATCCAAATTCTTCTATTTTAAACCCAACTGTGTTCTTTACTATTGAGAGGATGATTTTTTTAAATTTGAGCTATGCATGAAAGAAATAATAGTAAAAGACTATCAGTTACTTCTAAATCAAGATAGAGAATTAGAAAATTACTGATACCTCAGTAGAAATTTGAAAGTATTAGGTAAGACTTATTATAAAGCTATTGTGAAACAAAGATAAGAAATTCAAAATATTTTCAACAAAACTAGCCAACACTGTTATCAAAATATGACAAACAAGAGGACTGACAAAATCACTGCTGAATTAAACATGCAAATCTGAATACAATTATGACAAGCAGAATTCCATGAACTATTACAAAGTTATAGTTACCTGTTATCAGCCAAGCTGATATAAAACAGACAAGTCCTACTAAAAATAAACATATCAGTAAGTTAAATAAGAATGATACTATACACTTTAATATATTCCAAAAATAATTTGATCTAATTGAAACCAATTCTTAATAAAAATATTATTAAACAGGCTATCTTTATAGATCCTTACTCCAAAGAACAGTGTTTCTACCTGAAACAAAAAACACAGTGATATAAAGATGAATACTTATTTAATTCAGAAAACAAAATTAAAAATGCATTGTACCATACTGTTAAATTTTTTAATGTCCTAGCCCAGAAATAAGAGACACAAAAAATAGCAATAACAAAAAAAAGACAGAGCTAACAATTGCTTTTTGAATATTACTAAAACTAGTAATATTCCTATATACTTTCATCCCCTTTACAGTAGTCGAAAATATTTTCACATTACTAATAACAAACGATGAGAGTTAAATACAATAATTTACATGTTTATCATAAAAATTGGCTTATGTTTTTTAAAATAAACGGAATAACAGACATAGCTTGTGATTTATGGAATATAATAAATATCATCAGATAGCACTTCTTAGTAAACTAATGAATGGAAATCTACCCTAAATTTCAAAGTTGTATATTTCATGTCATAATGTAATTATGGTGATAAATATCTGGAATTAAATAATCAAGCTTGAAGGAATCTGAAAAAGGTTGACAAGAGAGTAAGAGGAGGAAATGCCACCTACGAGATTTTACAGAGAAAAATTATTGAAATAGTAGAAAATTTGTCAGATATTGGTCTTTTATTACTTTCAGAGAGTAGGTCGTGGATGTTCTGGGTTTAATCAGAATCTTTACACACAAGACAAATTTTAGAGTGTGTAGTTAACTGAGCTGCTTTCCCTTAGCTCTGATTTGTTTTTGGTCAAATGATGTATTAATCACACTTGATTCCCCATGAATTCATGGCAGTCTGGAATATAGTTTAAATTTGTGTCATGATTAAAACATATACTTATTATCCTCTTTATTTCTTTTATTTATTTATTTATTTATTTTGCGGTATGCGGGCCTCTCACTGCTGTGGCCTCTCCCGCTGCGGAGCACAGGCTCCGGACGCGCAAGCTCAGCGGCCATGGCTCACGGGCCCAGCCGCTCCGCGCCATGTGGGATCTTCCTGGACCGGGGAACGAACCCGCGTCCCCTGCATCGGCAGGCGGACTCTCAACCACTGTGCCACCAGGGAAGCCCCCTATTTATTTCTTGTAAATAAAGAGAGAAATTTTAAGTCTTTTGATAAGCATATAAAAAGTTATCTAATTAGGTTTTCTCTCAACTCTGATTCCAAGGATAATTAATTTATACTGTGGTAAGTATTAAAAACAATTAATGGTGTAAAACCCTCTCCATAAAGTTGAAGCCCTCAATTTTTGTCTATGCCACCTATTATGTATTATAAAAAATAAATCATTTAATAGATGAAGGAAAAGTGCTAAAATAAATGTTAAGTTCAGAAGTAGCTAAAAGACATCCTGTATCTCATATCCCCCATAAGAAGAAATCTCCCATGTCCCAGCCTCTTCTTCCAACATCCAAAGTCATTTCTCTGATTTTGACAAAATTCCAAATGAGAGATTCAATTAGCATTAATAAAAAAGAAATATACTGAAGATTGGAAGATTTTATGGTACTATATTTACCAATAGATTTAAACAGATTACAAATTTCAATCCTAAAAGAGTCTAATTATAATATAGCTCCAGTGCATTAGGTAATATCTAGCACCTTTTTTAAATTTTTTTTTTTAAGAAGATGTTGGGGGTAGGAGTTTATTAATTAATTAATTTAGTTTTGCTGTGTTGGGTCTTCGTTTCTGTGTGAGGGCTTTCTCTAGTTGTGGCAAGCGGGGGCCACTCTTCATCGCGGTGCGCGGGCCTCTCACTATCACGGCCTCTCTTGTTGCGGAGCACAGGCTCCAGATGCGCAGGCTCATTAGTTGTGGCTCACGGGCCTAGTTGCTCCGCGGCATGTGAGATCCTCCCAGACCAGGGCTCAAACCCGTGTCCCCTGCATTAGCAGGCAGATTCTCAACCACTGCGCCACCAGGGAAGCCCCCATCTAGCACCTTTAATGTCAGCTAATGTCAAATTAAAATAACATCCACTTAAAGTGTGTTGTAACCAAAACCAGAACCTTTGGCAGTGAGAGAAGAAGCAATATTAACATTTTTATTCACTATGGTAGATTTGAGAACTCATTTACTATTATTAGCTCTATAAACTGAAAATCACAAATTTCTACCTAAACAACTTCATCAAAGAAACAATTAAATGTGTACTTATTTTTATCATGATTCATCCTCTCCAGATCCTTATCCTTATTCATATATATTTTTTTTGCATTGTTCCATTGACTTTTGAGTTCTGTTTTTATTAAAAATCTTTATTGTAGGGTTAATTTAAAGATATTTGTAACTCATCTCAGGGCATGGAAACAAAAAATGTGTAGAACTGAAAGCCATGGATATAGAGCATATGTCTACTCAATATCATCAGGCAACAATAAAAGTTTATAAAAATGGAACTATTAATAGCTAGCACTGTTATGGAGCCATACGACTTACAGAATATTTATTTGAATAGAACTGCATAAAATTCTCCCCATACGTTTGTACTTTTTGAAATACTTTACCTCCTTTACACACTTTCATCATTCCCAAAATATTATGGACTATAATTATATGCTAAGCATAACATAAAAACTTGAAGATAAAATAAGGAAGAAGAAGACATGTTCCCTACTGTAACTGGGAATACAAGGATGCTCTAGGGACATGCTCTCTTAGGTAGAGGATACACAGGACTAGTGAATCCTGGTCCTAGCTCACTGCACCAAGATGCTCCCCAGCCCCTTTGCCCTTGTAACCCTGAGATGATTCAAATTCAATATAAGTAAATAAACTTCAAATACAGACCTTTATATTATTTTTGCATAAGTAATATCTGTGTAAACTTAGCCATACAAGAAATAGTCCAAATTAAAAATATGTGCATGCAAGAAAAATAATAAAATTAATCTTAACATAACTATTGAAGTGAAATACAATATTTAAAATATAATGTCTAAGAGTAGTCACAGTTTTTGCTTTAAGTATGTGTTGCAGTAAACTCATCAAGGAACTAGTTTCTTTTGACTTCAGAGGATACAGCAGTCTAAACAGTTACATGATACTGAATGTGGTTTTTACCATGAATGAGACTTCTTTACCTTCATCAAGCCATGTCCCTGATGCTTACCTTGAAAGCATAGGTTATCCACTAGATAGACATATCAATTGTCTTTCATTTCATAAAACATTTAAAGTTCATTTCCACTGAGGTATATTGCCCCTTATACAGAGATAAAGATCATTCTTCTAGGATATTTTACCTGAAATAAAATAATAATCAGGGAATAAGAGATGGAGCTGAAAATCAGTATAAGAATGATTCCCTACTACCCCAGTTAGAGGTAGTAATTAGAATCACAGCAATTCCTTTTTCAATAATCTTTTAAAATAAAATTGTATTGCTTGAGGGTCATAGAAAGACCACATATATTCTTAATGATTAATCTATTTAATGTGCCACTACTGCAGAGTCATAAAAATACATTTTTGAAAAATCTATAATTTGAAACAGATTTTCAGAACAATTACTATACTACGACTTTGTAAGATTATTGTTATTTTTTCCCCTTGAACAATAAGGCTTCAATCATTTAGCATGAAAAATTCAGTGGAGAATAGAATTTAAACAAAAAGGTCATTTTCTCAACCTTATGAAAGACTTTTACAGGCTCAAATTAAAATGGGCTCATGGGGGCTTCCCTGGTGGCGCAGTGGTTGGGAGTCTGCCTGCCGATGCAGGGGACATGGGTTCGTGCCGCGGGGCGGCTGGGCCCGTGGGCCGGGGCCGCTGAGCCTGCGTATCCGGGGCCTGTGCTCCACAACGGGAGAGGCCACAGCAGTGAGAGGCCCGCATACCGGAAAAAAAAATAATAATAATAAAATAAAATGGGCTGATGGAAATTTATATGTTGTTTGCAAAAGACTTTTAAGGAAAACTTGGTCTCTAGTCTACAATTAAAAACATTGGCTGTCTGTACTCCAAAAAAAAAAAATGAGGTGTGTGTGAATATACAAAATAATTTTGTTCAAATGAAAACAATCAGATAAAAATTAGCATATAGTTGTTAAAAATTATCACATACTTCTATTTCACCTTTAAAAAATACATAGGTTAGACTGTACATAATGATAACCAACTGTTACATAGTTCGTTATATTTTGAACAAAATAAGTATGATGTTTCAAGGAATTATATGACCCAGGCAATAAATTTTTGCCTAAAAGAATCTTAAGAAGATTACCATACTCATGGTAGCAGGAGACTTATTTCTGAAAGTCCACAGGTCCAATACGAATGTTATAGCAAGTTAGGGTTCACTGTACCCAAGTTCATAGAGAGGAAGTTAGATAATGGCATGTTATTCACTTAATGTTATTCTATTGCAACAAGATTTACTTAGTCTGGGTAAATTAAAGAGGTTAGATTTTAATAAGTCAATCTCTCTAAAATAACTCTATGAAATGAGATGACATAGGCAACACGTTTGCTCAGGTTAAAAATAACAACAAATATATATATACATATATATAATACATATACACACATAT
Source organism: Aethalodelphis obliquidens (assembly GCF_003676395.1). Lineage (NCBI taxonomy): Eukaryota > Metazoa > Chordata > Mammalia > Artiodactyla > Delphinidae > Aethalodelphis > Aethalodelphis obliquidens. The sequence goes on from NW_020838046.1 coordinate 3,169,528, forward strand.
ATTCACACACTACATATGCAAACACACATACCTATTATATATATATACATATATATATATGAATACACAAACATACATAAAATGCAATAACTTCAGAAGCAAAATGATATAGGTTACACTTCAGAGGATATAAACACAGTCTTATTACAGCCTGTATTAACTAGGGTATAACTTCCTATTGGATTAGCACATATCTTTATCTTTATTTTCCCCAACTATAATATGTAATATTTTTTATTTGGGATATGTTCTAACACTTTTCTCTAAAATGCCTTATAACAATTTCCTCAGGAAAAATTTCAATGAGCAGACAATCACTGCATGAGCATTTTAGGCAGAAACATGAGTATTTTTTTGGAATCTGAGTGTCATATTTTAAATAAAATTTTAAGTCCCTTTGATGGTTAACACTTGCCTCAAATCCAATTACTAATGTAAATGTTTCTAGAATACTAAGGAACAAATCTAACTTTGAGCGTGCTGAAAATTGTACAGTGTTGGATGAACTCCTTTAGAAAAAGAAAACAAAAATACAAATACAAAATTCCATATGTCCTTAGAAAATTTCCCTTAAGTTTCTTGAGTTTTAAATCTGTTTTAAGTGGAGTAACTTAGCAGTGTCTATCAGTTTATCATTTTTTAAATTTTCACTTCATATTGTGTGAGAAAAATATTTTTTGTGTTATATAACAATAAAAGTAAATTACTTAGCATGTTTATGGGAAAATTAAAATGGTGGCCTTGGTATGAAAATGGAAGTATGTCCTTAGGTTTCTATACATTGACTCAGGGGGTAGAGGTGGATTGCAGTGGTGGAGGGGAGTTGGAAGAGAATAACTTACTTTGCCCAAAGAGTACAGAACCAGGAATTTACTGTTTGTTGTATTTAATCAGAAATATACTTCTATCTTTCGATCAGGGTCCATGAGAGCATCTACTATTGAGGGCAATTTTTATAAACTATATTAGTTAATTCAGCTAAGCAACTCACAGTGTTGCCTGGCACAAAACATGCACCCAATAGGTATTAGTTTTAATGATGGCTATTATAGTCATTGATGTTAATATCTTTATTATCATTCTATATAAACTAAGATGAAATCAGAAATAGAGCCATCTCTGCTGCTTTGCTCCAATGTGGACACAAACCCTTTCAATATTTATCCACATCCAAGGGTGACCTAGTTCTATTAAAGACTCATAATCAAACAAACAAACAAAAAAAGAGCCAACCATTCCAACAGAGAATTTAGTAAAATTAAGATTGTAAAATGACAAATTCACTGCCCACATGATCAGCCCAACACAACCACAAGGTCAATGATCAGGGCTGCACTCTTCTTAGCTAGAGGGCAGCGTCGCTGTCCTCAGCTCACCATCCCATACAAGGCAAATGCCTATTTTCCACTACCTGGGAAACACTAAGTCCGTATGGGTGTCTGAATCCAAATGTGGACTGAGAAAGATTTAGGAGGTCACTTTACCTTCAGATTTCAACTCTTTGGTTCACACAAATAAGGAAAAAAAGCATAAGAAATCATTCTGCTATGTGTAATCAAATGTAAAATGTAGTTTAAGCAAATATGTTATGAAGAAAATGGATTAGATGAATTGATATGCCAGATAGGTGTCATTTAGACATATAATCACTCTGTTAGCACTTTTGTCCCTTAAAATTCAGGACAATTTTAAGTTCAGGATTGGATCAAACTGGAGCTCAAAAACAAAAGTGTTATCATATGGTAAAAATAATTAAAATCAAAGATTTTGTTTGTACAGAGCTGTACTCCGAATTAGGTTTTGCATTTAATTCACTTAATTTTTCAGAGAAAATCTTATACAGTTATTCACTCATTTGATGATTTATTTATAATCATTTACTGATTACCAAATAATTACTAGGAAGAATACTAACCCCCTGAAATATAAAAATTTATATGTAATCCCTTCCCTCAAAAAGTCCACAAAGAATCAGGTAGACAATAATGTCATTATGATACAGTTACAGAGATATGCATGGGTGCATCGTGTTCAGGAGGAAGTGCATCTAACCCTTTGTGGGGTGGGGGTAGTTCAAGTGGAAAAATGGAGGGGAGGTGGAGTAAGCCTGTATGAGAAGGCAATACTTAGGAAGAGGAAAAAATTATGTGGAGACCTTAAAAATGACTCAGATTTATTGCTAAGCAAAGATGTGAAGATATTCCAGGCAAATTATTATTTTGGCTGTCCTCAATTCAACATTGTAAATACTCCATATTTATTTAGAGGAAACATGAGTTACTACACTGAGGTAAATATAGAGAAAGTTAGTTACTGGGGTGTAAAAATCATTCTATTAAAAAGTTCTGATCTCATATTTCAATTTCTCATTTTAAAAGGCAGAGCAAAACACAACAAACAACAACTACAAACTTGGCAGTTAATTAAAATCTTCTTCCTTGGAAAGAATTTGTTCATATGGTGACAAGTACAAAGAGCCTCCTCTCTGACATGACACCAGTATCTACATACACACCTCAGCAAATTGCCTTTTTTAATCCATATTCAATAGTCTTCATGGTATATATCCTGATGAATACAATAACCTCTCCACTACAAAATAATTATAATTATATTATTATGGCTAGATACATTGACATTCTATATGTCTTCCCAGCTCTTATGCATTTTTTTAATATCTTTATTAGAGTATAATTGCTTTACAATGATGTGTTAGTTTCTGCTTTATAACAAAGTGAATCAGTTATACATATACATATGTTCCCATATCTGTTCCCTCTTGCGTCTCCCTCCCTCCCACCCTCCCCATCCCACCCCTCTAGGTGGTCACAAACCACCTAGCTGATCTCCCTCTGCTATGCAGCTGCTTCCCACTAGCTATCTTACGTTTGGTAGTGTATATATGTCCATGCCACTCTCTCACTTTGTCACAGCTTACCCTTCTCCCTCCCCATATCCTCAAGTCCATTCCCTAGTAGGTCTGTGTCTTTATTCCCGTCTTACCCCTAGGTTCTTCATGACATTTTTTTTCCTTAGAGTCCATATATATATGTTAGCATATGGTATTTGTCTTTCTCTTTCTGATTTACTTCACTCTGTATGACAGACTCTAGGTCCATCCACCTCACTACAAATAACTCAATTTCGTTTCTTTTTATGGCTGAGTAATATTCCATTGTATATATGTGCCACATCTTCTTTATCCATTCATCCGATGATCGACACTTAGGTTGCTTCCATCTCCGGGCTATTGTAAATACAGCTGCAATCAACTCTGCAGGGAATTAAAATTATAAATTTCGGAGAAGGGTAAATGTCACTTCAAACCATAGCATGTTTAAGGACAGGGAAACATATGATCATATGTGGAAATTTAAATAGAATTATCATACCATAGCATTCCAGTCAGCATTCAGTCCATAAACATATAAAGAAGCCAGATGTGTGCATTTATTCAGCAGCCTGTAGTTCTATATCATAAGTTTTTGCTGATGAAATTGTGTTTCCATGAGGTACTGGATAATATGTTATGAATAATTCCACTGAAATATCTCCACTTTTTTGTTGTTGTTTTTCTGTTGTTTAATCTGATAATTATGCAAGCAATAAATATTATATTGGAGTAGAAAATGTTAACACACACTGAAAAACAAAAAAGCATAGAACTATAATCTGTATGATAAAATGCATCACTCTGTTTAAAAGGATTGTTTTACAGATGCAATTTACAATCAGTGATCATACAGTTTAGAATGGTGTTTTCATGCCATCTGTTGGAATAATTCTTCTCACTCTCTGGAATGAAGCTATAATTTTCAGTTTACAGATTCATCAAGCAAAACACAGTATTACAGTCACTAAAAGAAGAGAAATCCTAAACACTTTCAGTTTTATAGTCTTCCATAAACAAGTATATTGCTGAAATTTTCCAAAAGAAAGAGAATTTAGCAACATGACCACAGATTCCTGTTTTATTTTACAGCCTTAAAATATCACCAACAGTTCAAATAGCCAAGAATGGCTATCTAATTTTAGTTTCAATATTTTAAATGTGACTTCCATTCTTTTAGTCCATTTATGATTTTTATTAACTTAAAAACATGCTTGCCCTGTGCCTAAGCAAGTTATGTCATAATGATGGTGGTAAAAGTTAATAAATAACCCGTCCATTAGGACACATTCCTGTTTGTTATTAGCTTATTAAATGCAAATCAAATCTGTGGGGGTGTTTAATAGACTAAGGTGTGCTAGTTCTCTATATGTATGCATTTACAAAGCAAAACTTTTCCACAATTAATTTTTGGAAATTATAAAAGTTGACCTAAAATTCTAATAGAGAATGTAAGGTGCATGCTACACATGAAGAAAACAAAAAAGAAAAAAATAACTCATGAAAATTGCACTATGAATGAAACAGCAAGAGTCCAAGTGGGAGTGCAATTTTATATTGCAAGAGGTAAGATCAATATGGTCTTGTTTCTTGGTTAAGACATCAGTTGTTAGTATCAAACAAAACCTGAAAAGAAAGTCACTGCTTTTCGCAAAATACAGTATCAGGACCGAATGTCTTAATGCTATCTATTATACCTATGGTGCTCCAAAAAGAATACAAAGCAAAACCACCAGGAAGAAGAGTTTTCTTTACTAAATTTAGACGTCTTTGAGATTCTCTTCCCTTGATATTCCATTCAAACAGTCCCAAATGACAAGAAGTCACCATTAAGATATGAACTTATGCGTTACAGTAATTGCCCCAAGTAACTAATGGCTCTCTCTGTTATATCTTAGAACATCTGAAAGATGAAAGTACACACACACCACCACCACCACCAGATTAAAGAAGAACCAGGTCAAACAGGGACATTATCCAAGATTCCATTCTATATGTAGTAGAAAAGGGATTTTTTTTCTTTGTTCTTTTTGGGTTTAGTTTCCCTTCTTTGAGAAGACTAACCAATAGGACTCCAGATTTACTCAAAATCAGGTAAATCATACTAACCTACAATTTTCCCCCTTCAGAGATAGGTAGAATTTCAAGAACCTTTCATCTGAAATAAGGTCCTTGACATGTCTTTGTCAATTGCCAGGATCTACTTCAACCTCATTTTGCTTCCTCCTCTTCCTATTCCACCAAACATCATGCATTCATCTATTCTCTGCTATCTTTTCTTAGTACAATTAGGAATGTTCCCAAAAGTTTCTCCCAGATTTCCATATTTCCTGTTCCACTGAATGCCGTGGGAGTAGTTGGTAGATTCTATAGACTTATATTGCTTGCAGTGGGAAATATCACATCCAGTAGGAGTTCCACTTTTATGTAAATAAAAACAAATTACTTTCTTCCTTAAAACTGACATTCCAATTTGAGAAACAAATCAAGATTGCATTGAATCTATAATTCAGTTTTTGTTTATAAATCCTCTTTACAGTATTGGTCTTCTAATTCATGAGCATGAAGTATCTTTCCATTTAGATTACTTTCATTTTTTTCAGCAATACTTGTAGGTCTTAACCGGATTTTTTGCTAGTTAATAGGTGGAGTATTAGAGCATTGAGACCTGGAATGAAGTATAAACATAACTTTAATTTATTAAGTTGTCCAACTAATGCACCTATAATTTTCCTCTCCATAATCCAACCTGTAAGAATTCTAGGGATTATTTGTGATAAAAATAAGCAAATAAAACTAATGATAATATGGAATCTCATTCAGAATGATATGGAAATCAGCCCAATTTTCTACTCTGCCTTGAGAACAAAAAAGAAGTAGTGATACAACATGGATGTTGAACATGAAATATATGATACAAGATTGATGAACCTCAAAAACATTGTGCTAAGGAAAGAAGCCAGACTCAAGAGACTGTATTTTATATGATTTAATTTATATAAAACACGCAAGATAAGCAATTCTATAGTGACAGGAAGCAGATTCGTGGTTACCTTGGGTTGGGAGTGGGAATAGAGTCCCTGGAAAAAGTTTATTCTGGGGATGATGGAAATGTACTAAATTTAGACTGTGATGATGGTTACACAACCCTGTAAATTTACTAAAATTCATTGAATTGTACACTTAAAAGGAATGTAAATTATACATCAATAAAGCTATTATAAAAAAATATATAGTAAATCAAAATGTCAATTCAGTGCTACATATATAAAGCTTGAAGTGCTAGTTCTTTCACTTGAACCAGAGTGCACAGTGTCTGTGAGCTAGTTTAACATGAATAATATCAGAGTTTTCCCAACCAAGCTTCCTGCAACTGAGGCACACATCCCCTATACTGAATACTGATCACCAAGGGATACTTATTTTCCTCCCTTGGTAGATGCCTCCCCTCTTAGTCTCTTTCAGCTGATGCAGAAGCAATGATGCACACATTGATCAGTCCTGACATGTCTAAGGAATTGACTCATCTCCTCACTTTCAGTCACCATCTTTATTTCCTCCTTTTCCTTTCTTTCTGATGTCATGCCCTTTGACCACCTTGTATTTTCCTTTCATTCTGATGTCATGTCCTTTGACCACCTTGTAGAGCAGTTGCTTCAAGCTTTCAGCTATCTTCACCTAATCTACTGACACCTCACACAATGCCACTCCCCCTAATTGTGTGATGGTAGGTGAATTTTCTCTTCCCAGTTTAAAGATACATGAATTTTGAACAATGAAAAAAGATTATTGTATTTTAAAATAAATAAAGTGTTTCTGCTAATATATTTTTAAAAAGCTTTCTGGCTTTCCCTATCCCAATTTCCAGTCTTTTAATTGCAGTTGTTAGTTTTTTATGAGCTCTAATTTTTCTCATTTATTTTATTAATTGAATGCATCTCCACACTGAAATGTAAACTTCATGAGATCAGCTCTTATCTTTGTTTACTCCCTCATCACCGGTGCCTTTTCCAGTGCCACACACACAGTTAAAGCAATATGTCCATTGTTGAGTGAGCACACAAATGAGTGGATAATGTACTTTGCTCTATATTACAGACTATCTTAATGTTATGCATTTCGATAGATAATATTTCGATAGATAATAGATAATAATAATAGGTGTTAAAGAGGACATTACAAAATATTTGTTTTGACATGTGAACACTGAATTGACAGGGTGGAAACCTATTGCTTTAGAAGATAAAGTAGACAATAACACTATTTTATCATATTTCAGAATGGAAATCTATTTCCAATAACAATGTTTAAGTAAGTTCTGAAACCAGAAAGAAAATCAAGACACATCAATTTTTTCAATTATTTCTTAATGAAGTATAGTTGATTTACAATATTGTGTTAATTTCAGGTGTACAGCAAAGTGACTTGGTCACACATATATACATATACAAATGTATATATATATATACACATATTTTTAGATTATTTTCCATTATAGGTTATTACAAGATATTGAATATAGTTTCCTGTGTTATACAGTAAATTCTTGTTGCTTATCTTTAAGCAATAAGTATTTGTATATATAGTAGTATATACAGTATTTATATATATATAGTAGTATATATATAGTAGTTTTATATATAGTAGTTTGTATCTGTTAATCACATACTCCTATTTTATTTCTTCCTCCTTCCCCTGTGGTAAACATATGTTTGTTTTCTATGTCTGTGACTCTGTTTCTGCTTTGTATATAGATTCATTTGTATTATTTTTTAGATTCCACATATAAGTGATATCATATAATATTTGTCTTTCTCTGACTTACTTCACATAGTATGATAATCACTAGTTCCATCCATATTTCTGCAAATGGCAATATTACATTCTTTTTCATGGCTGAGTAGTATCCTGTTGTATATATATACCACATCTTCTTAAGCCAGTCATCTGTTGATGGACACTTTTGTTGTCTCCATGTCTTGGCTATTGTAGATAGTGCTACTATAAACATTAAGGTGCATGTATCTTTTTGAATTACAGTTTTCATCTTCTCCAGATATATGCCCAAGAGTGGGATTGCTGATCAGACAGTAGCTCTATTTTTAGTTTTGTAAGGAACCTCCATACTCTTTTCCATAGTAGCTGCACCAGTTTATATTCCCATCAACAGTGTAAAGGGGTTCCCTTTTCTCCACACCCTTTCCATCATTTATTATTTATTATTTTATTTTCTCCACACCTTCTCCAACATTTATTATTTGTAGACTTTTTTGATAATAGTCATTCTTTTTTAAATTTTATCAAATCTAGTTTATTTACAATGTTCTATTAATTTCAGCTGTACAGCAAAGTGACTCAGTTATACATATATGTGTTATTTCTTCATATTCTTTTCCTTTATGGTTTATCACAGGGTATTGAACATAGCTTCCTGTTCTATATAGTAGGGCCTTGTTTTTTATCCACCCTATATATACTAGTTTGTGTGTGCTAATCCCAATCTCCCAATCCTTCCCTCCCCACACCCCGCCCCCCCGCCCCGGTAACCAGAAGTCTGTTTTCTATGTCTGTGAGTCTGTTTCTGTTTCATAGATGATAGTCATTCTGATCGATGTGAGGTGATACCTCATTGTGGTTTTGATTTGTGCTTCTCTAATAATCAGCAATGTTGAGCATCTTTACATGTACCTGCTGGTCATCTGTGTGTCTTCTTTGGAGAGATGTCTATTTACATCTGCCCATTTTTTGATTTTTTTTTTTTTGGAACATTGAGTGTATGAGCTACTTGTTTATTTTGCATGTTTATCCGTTGTTAGACACATCGTTTGAAAATACTTTCTCCCATTCACTGGGTTGACTTTTCCCTTTTTTGATGGTTTTATTTTTTGTGCAAAAACTTTTAAGTTTCATTAAGTCCCATTACCTCATTTACTGTGCCTTAGGAAGAAGATCTAAGAAAATATTGGTATGATTTATGTCCAATAATGTTTTGCCTATGTTCCTTTCTAGGAATTTGATGATGCCATGTCATAACTAGGACTTTAAAACATTTTGAGTTTATTTTTGTATATGGTATGATGGAACGTTCTAATTTCATTGATTTATGTGTAACTCTCCAGCTTTCCCAACACCACTTGCTGAAGAGACTGTATTTTCTCCATTGTATATTCTTGCCTCCTTTGTTGTAGATTAATTGACCATAGGTGTGTGGGTTTATTTCTGGGCTCACTCTCTGTTCCATTGATCTATATGTCTGTTTTTGTGCCAATACCACACTGTTTTGATTACTATAGCTTTGTAGTATTGTCTGAGGTCTGGAAAGGTTCTGCCTCCAGCTTTGTTCTTTTTACTCAGGATTGCTTTGGCAATTCTGAGTCTTTTGTGTTTCCATATAAATTTTAGGATTATTTGTTCTAGTTCTGTGAACAGTATCATGGATATTTTGATAGGGATCTGATTAAATCTACAGACTGCTTTGTGTTGTATGGCCATTTTAACAATACTGTTCCAATTCAAGAGCATGGAATATCTTTCAATTTCTTTGAGTCATCTTCAAATTCCTTTATCAAAGTTTTATAATTTTCAGCATATAGGTCTTTCAGCTCCTTGGTTAAGTTTGTTCTTAGGGATTTTGTTTTTCTGATGCAATTTTAAACAGAATTTTTTTTTTAACTTTCTCTTTCAGGTATTTCATTGTTAGTGTAAAGAAATGCAAAAGGTTTCTGTATACAAATCTGGCATCCTGCTATCTTTCTGAATTCACCTTTAGTTCTAATAGTTTTGTTTTAGGGTTCACTATATAGAGTATCATGTCTGCAAATAATGACAGTTTTACTTCTTCCCTTCCAATTTGGATACCTTTTATTTCTTCTTCTTGTCTGATTGTGGTGGCTAGAACTTCCAACACCATGTTGGACAGAAGTGGTGATAGTGGGCATCCTTGTCTTATTCCTTAATTTAGCAGGAATGCTTTCAGATTTTCATTGTTGAGTATTATGTTGGCTGTGGATTTGTTGTAAATGGCTTTTATTATGTTGGGGCATGTTCCCCCTACACTCACTTTGGTGAGAGTTTTATCATAAATGGAAGTTGAATTATGTCAAATGCTTTTTCTGTGTCTATTGTTTTCAGCCGTAATTTCTTCAAAAACAGTTTTGCTCCTCTTATCTCTCTCTCTTCTCCTGCTCAAACTCCTATTGGGCATGGTTTGGCATGCTTTATATTATGCCATAAATCTCATATGTTGCTTTCATTTTTTCATTTGTTTTTCTGTCTGTTTTGACTGGGTGATCTCCATTTTTCTGTCTTTCAGATTATTTATCCTTCTGCTATTCTTTGCTTCTAGCTTGGTTTTTATCTTGGTAATTGACTTGTCTAATTTTGATTAGTTCCTCTTTATAGTGTCTAGGTCCTTGTTACTATGATCTGCATTTCTATCCATGATCTTTGTTAATTATTTTATTAAGCATTTTATGACCTCCTCTTTGAACTCAGGTTCTAGTAGACTGGTGAGGTCTGCTACATTATCTATTCTTTCAGGATATTTATCTTGTTCTTTTAATTGGAAGTTAGTTCTTTGCATTTTCATTTTATATAACTTTGTCTCTATGAATTTGGGAGAAATGGTTATCTACTCTGGTCTTGAATGGGTGTTTTTATATGTGAGTATCCCTGTGTAGAATAAGCGAGTCCAATATTTTTGGTGAGAGGACTGTTTTTGGTATGGATGATGGCCATGTCTTTCCTCAGAGTTTGCTGGTCATTATCCCCTTGTTGGGGTTGTGATTGGTATTGTGGTGTTGTAGTGTCAACAGCCTGCACTGGATGTTGCACAGTGTCCCTTCTTTGATGTGTGGTTCTCACAGTCAGTTATGTTTCCCAGTATTTTGGGAGTGGTGTTATGTAGGAAATATCTTATCAGGTCCAGCCACACACTTCTGTCTAGTCACCAGATCTGTATGATCTAGGGATGTGTCCTATGTGGACTGAGTCAGTCATTCTGTTGTGGGGGCTACTATGGGCACACTGGTAGACATGGCTGTTCCTTGGCCAGTTGACTACCAGGCCCTGCCTCATACAGATGTTGCCGGTCTGCTGGTTTGTGGGACTAGTTCTATGTGGGGCTCACTGAAAGGCTGGGAATCCCAACGATGGAGCCAGCCTGCTGGTGGGCAGGTCCCAATACCTGGGTAGCTGACTGGGGGACCGACCCAGAGTATAAAAGGGTTGGTGCTGGCCAGCCGGTGGGCAGAGTTGGTTTCCAGCCTGGCTGACTGTGGGCCTGTGTGGTCCTTGGGCTACTGCAGGTGAACTGTTGGGTTCCTTTTAATGAATGTTTACCTTTGCTAACTTTCTTCCTTGTTCATGTATTGTGTTTCTTACTTCTTTAAATTGTCTTTTTTTTGCAGTTTATCCTTTCTTTAAAAGTGCTATTTTGAAATCTAACTAAAAATTGTATATTTCCATGTTTTTGTGTTTGTTTACTAGAAAATTATTGTTCTTTTGGAGATGTCATTTTTTTTTCTTGTTTTTTTTTTGGAATTGTGTGTTAATGTTTGTACATTTGAGGTAACAGTCACCTTCTTCAGGTTTAGTAACTGTCTTCAGGTTAGAAATCCTTTTGTCAGTCCAGCCATACATTCTGAGGCTTTCTCATACCTTGTATGAATACATTTTCTCCATGTATCTTGCTTCCGTTTGTATCAGAATTCTTAAGCTTTTTTTTCTTCTCTTGATACTGCAAGGAGCCAAACCAGCTGCCGATAGTTACTTTTATATTCCTGAAGGTGGTGCTAGAGCTCAAGTTTGTCGTTTTTCCCTTGCAATGGTGAACAGCTTTCTGTGTATGCCAACTTTCTAACAATATCTAAATATCCCCAATGCCACCAAAGTACACAGAAGAATCTGGCTTCAAATTGGTACTAGTGTGGGTATGGCATATGTTTTGCTGGCAGTGTCCATAGATGATTTGGGGGATCTGTGTATTAGGTTGCCCCATGACTCAAAGAGACTATCTAGTCCTGATTCACAGGGTTTTGCATATTTCACAGATCATATCAAGGTCTAGCTACCTATTATACAATGCACTAGATTACAGACTTCTCTTGGGATATTCGGGATGAGGTTCTGGATTATAATACTCCCACAGAGGCACTTTTTTTTTGGTAGATGAATTCTAATATATGTTATTAAGGGGGTGGACAAAAACAAATGATGTCTTATGCCATCATGATCACGATGTCACTCTAACATAATTGTATATGCAGATTTTTTTTATTTTACCAAAAAAGGAAAAAAAAAGTTAGAACCAATGAATTAAGGTGATGGGATATAAAGTCAACACACAATAATCAGTTCTGTTTCTACACACTAACAATAAGCAATAAGAAAATAAAATTAAGAAAATAATTCCATTTACAATATTATCCAAAATAATTAAATTCTTAGGGATAACCAATGAGGCAAAAAGACATCTACAGTAAAAACTATAAAATATTGCTTTAAGAAATTAATAAAGACACCAGTAACTGCAAAGACATCTTGAGTCTATGAATAGAAAGATCTAAGATATCAATATTCATAAAGTGATTTAAAGATTGAATGCAATTTACATCCAAAACCCAGTAAAACTTTTACAATTAGAAAAATCCATCCAAAATTCATATGAAATATGAAAAGACTCTGCATTTGCCAAGGTTTCCCCCAAAATATAATATATATATAATACAAAATTGACTCAAGCGGTTTGGAGGGTGAGAATTTCCATGGTCTGCCATCTGAAAATTTGAGACCCAAGACACCAAGTGATATAGTTTGAAAGGCTGAACACTAGATAGCCAGTGATCTAGATTCCAGTCGGAATATGATGACCTGAGAACCTGGACCACCAAGAGAAAAATACTGATGCCCCAGGTGAAGTGTTAGAAAGAGAGCTAATGTTCTTTTCCTTCACATTTTTGTTCTGTTCAGCCCTTAAACAAATTGAGAGAGGCCAAACAACATTGGAGAGGGCAATCCTTTTTACTCCATCTACCAGTTCAGATGCTAATCTCTTCAGAAAACATCCACACAGATGCATCTAGGAATAATGTTCAAGCGGATATCTGTACATCAAACAATCTCATCAAGTTGATACATAAAATTGATTATCACAGAATCTGATAGGCTAAACCATTTTATTAAGAAACAAAGTTGGAGGTCTCACATTTCCTTAATTTAAAATCGACTACAAAACTACAGCAATCAAAACAGTCTGATACTGGCATTAATAAAAACATACAAACCAATAAGGTGGAATAGAAAGTCAAGTAATCCTCCTGTATATAATAAAATTACTTTTGACCAGAGCACTGAGACAATTCAATAGGGGAAAGGATGATCTTGTCAACAAATATCTTTATGAAAACAAGATTTCTACATGTACAAAAATGAAGTTGGATTCATAACTTACACCATATATAAAAATTAACTTAAAGTTGATAAATGAGAGGAGGTCAAGATGGCAGAGTAGGAGTACATTAAACTCACCTCCACATGCACATAAAAAATACATCTGCAAGTGGAGTAATTCTCACTGAAAACAAACTGATAGTGATGGAAAGACTCTTATACAACTAGAGTTGTAAAGAAAGATCTTTGTGCAGTTGGGTAAGAAGAGAAGGGAAGAGAATCAATTGGGTTGGGACCTGTGCTCCTAGGAGGGAATACAAAAGAGGAGTATTGCATGGGCTCAGAGATCTTCCCTGGGGAGTGAGCAGTTAGAACCACATATTCAGCACCCAGTCCTGGTGTCCAATGTGGGAAAGATGAGTCCCCTTTGGGGGTTTGAAAACCAGTGGTACTTACAGGAAGGCTATAATAAACCTAGCCATCACTTGTGAAGAATGTGCACATACTTGTTTTCTCCCAGGAAAAAGGTGGAAGAAGCAGATTGAAATTGCACAAGGCTCTGTCCAGTTTCCTGCAACTGTCACAGAATGCATACTGGCACATACTGAGATCCTACTCCAGCACCTCTTGATACAGTGCTGCTCCCCCATAGACAAAGGTGTCATTGACTGGAGAAAATAGAGTGCACACTTAGAGGGAAAGAAACCAGCTCAGAACTGACTCTCAGCGTTTCTGCTTCAACACTTTGGGTGAAGCAGAAAAAAAAAAAAGGATAGAAAAAAAAAAACCCAGCTAACATCTGTCTCTGACTCTACACCTTCCATCTCCAACCCTACCCCCCAACATGGTGATGACAGCTGTCAGCATACCCTGGGTTAAGACAATTTAATTCATATTCAGCACTTCCATCAAGGCCACTGGGAACATACAGAGTGCATAGGAATGCTCCCACACATGGACATCCCTTCAAGATCAGAATAGGTAATTTTTCAGCTAATTTCAAAGTGACAGAGAAAGTTAAACAAAAGGAGAAAACAGAGGAATTGTTTTGAATGAAAGAACAAGAAAAAAAACTGAAAAAAATGACTAATGAAACAGAGATAAATACTTTTTCTGATAAAGATTTCAAATCATTAGTAATAAGAATGTTAAATGCACTTGGGAAACAATAGATGATCACACTGAGAATTTCAAGAAGGAACTAGAAAACAGAAAAGAACCAGTCAGTGGTGAAGAGTAAAATAAATGAAATGAAAAACACAGTAGAAGGAGTTAAAAGCAGACTAAGAGATATAGAAGAATGAGTAAGTGATCTGGAAGATAGAATAATGGAAATCACCCAATCAGAAAAAATAAAAACAAATTAAAAACATGAGGACAGTTTGAGGGACATCTGGGACAACATCAAGTATAATGACATTCACATTATAGGGGTCCCAGAGGAAGAAGAGAGAAAGGAGTCAAAAACATTATATGTTTGATAAAAGTATGGCTGAAACTTCCTGAACCAGAAGAAGGAAACAGATATCCAGGTACTGAAAGCACAGGAAACCCAAAAAAAGATAAAACCAACAGATACACACAAATATATTTTTTAATTAAATTGGCACATTTAAAGGTAAAGAGAATTCTAAAAGCAGCAATAGAAAAACAAAGATCCATATACAAGGGGATCCCCATAAGGCTATCAGCTGTTTTCTGTGCAGAAACTTGGCAGGCCAGAAGGCCACTGTACCACATATTTAAAGAAATGAAAGGGGAAAACCTGAAATCTAGGATACTCTACATAGCAAGATTGTCATTCAGAGTTGAAGGAGAGATAAAGAAATTCTCAGATAAGCAAAAACTAAAGGAGTTAATCAATACTAAACCAATCAGAAAAGAAGTGTTAATGGGTCTTGTATAAGTGGGGAAAAAAGTTAGAAAAAGAATTTATAGGAAAGAAAAAAATCTGACTACTATAAGCAAATATATAGCAAAAGCAGTGGATTTGTCACTTTAAAAAAACGAGTACCAATACTGATAGACACAAAAATTGTAAAATCAACTATTCCTACAATAATCAGTTAAGGAATAACTATGAAGATGTAAAATATGAGATCAAAAACACACAGCATGGGGAAGAGTTGTAAAAAGAATATTGATCTTTTAGAATATGTTTGAACTTAAATGACCGTTGGTTTAAAACAAGTAGAAATAGTTATAGGTCAACATATATAAACCCCACAGTAACCACAAATCAAAAACCCACAATAGATACACAAAAACAAGAGAGAAAGGAAAACAAGCATACCACTAAAGAAAATCATCAAACCACTATGAAAGACTCTAAAAGAAGTAAATAACAGAGAACTACAAAAAAATAGAAAACAAGTAGCAAAATGGCAATATGTTCATACATATCAACAACAACTTTAAATATCAATGGATTAATGCTCATGAAACACATCTAGTGGCTGATTGGATAAAAAATGAAACTCATCTATATATTGCTTAAAAGAGACTCATTTTGGAACTAAAGACATACACAGAGATAAATTGAAGGGATGTAAAATATATTTCATGCAAATGGAAATAACAAGAAAGCTGGGGTAGCAAAGCTCATATAAGACAAAGTAGACTTCAAAGCAAAGTCTAGAATAAAAGCCAGAGGTCATTATATAATAATAAAGGGGTTGATACAAAAGGAAGATATAACATTTGTTTATATATATATATATATATATATATATATATGAACCTAATAAAGGAGCACTAAATATATAAAGCAAATATTAACAGACATAAAGAGAGAAACTGACAATAATACAGTAATAATTGGTGACTTTAACATCACACTTACAACAATGGACAGATCATCAAGGAAGAAAATCCATAAGGACCCAGTGGTCTAAATGACACATTAAAGCAGTTAGAATTAATAGGTATCTATATGACATCCCACTCCAAAACAGAAGAATATACATGCTTTTCAAGTGCACATAAAACTTTCTCCAGGATATATAACACACTAGGGCACAGAAAAAATCAAAAAAAAATTAAATAGAAATTATATCAAGCATTTTTTTTCTAAACACAATTATATGAAACTAGAAATCCATTACAGAACAATGGGAAATAAACAAACGTGGAGAATAAACAATATGCTACTAAAAAACCAATAGGTCAATGAAGAAATCAAATAAGAAATCAGAAAATACCTTGAGACAAATGAAAATGGAAACACAACTTTCCAAAATCTATGGGAAGTAGCAAAAGCAGTTCTGTGGGAAGATTATAGTAATACAGGCCTACCTCAAGAAAGAAGAAAAATCTCAAATAAACAACCTAACCTATCATCTAAATAAATTAGAAAATGAAGAATAATCAAAGCCCAAAATCAGCAGAAGAAAGAAAATATTAAAGATCAGAGAGGAAATTAATAAAATAGAGAACAACAAAAAAAATAGGAAAAGATCAATAAAAGCAAGAGTTTTTTCTTTTTAAGTCAAACAAAATTGAGGAGTCTTTAGCCATATACTTAAAAAGAGAGAAAGGATTCAAATAAACAAAATAAGAAATGAAAGAGGAGTAATCAAAACTGATATCATAGAGATACAAAAATCAAAGGAGAATACTACAAACAGTTATATACCAACAAATTGGAAGACCTAGAAGAAATGGAAACATTTCTAAAAACATACAATCTTCAAAGACTGAACCAGGAAGCAACAGACAATCTGAACAGACTAAAGACTAGTAGTGAAATTGAATTAGTAATCAAAAAGCTCCCAGCAAACAAAAGTCCAAGAATGGACTGCTTTTCAGGGGAATTCTACAAAACATATAAAGAAGAGCTATTACCTGTTCTTCTCAAACTATTCAAAAAAATTGAAGGAGACAGAGGACTCCTAAATTCACTCAACCAAGCTACAATTACCCTGATTCCAAAATCACACAAAAACACTGCAAACAAAGAAAATTAGAGGCGAATTATCTCTTATGAATATAGATGCAAAAATCCTCAACAAAATATATGTAAACTGAATCCAATTATATATATATATATAAAGGATCATGAACAATCAAGATTTATTTCAAGGATGTAAGGATAGTTCAATACCCACAGATCAATCAATTTGATACATGATATTAACAAAACAGGATAAAAATCACTTGATCATCTCAATAGACACATAAAAATCATATGACAAAATTTAACATCCATTCATGATAAAATTTCTCAGCAAACTTGTTGTACAGGGAATATATCTCAACAAAATAAAGTCCATTTGTGACACACCCACAGCTAACATCATACACAATGGTGAAAAAAATATGAAAGCTTTTCCTCTAAAGTCAGGAACAAATGAAGAATGCCCACTCTTGCTACTCTCTTTAACATAGTATTAGAAGTCTTAGCCACAGAAAAGAAAAAGAAATAAAAGGTATCTAAATTAGAAGGGAAAAAAATAAAACAGTCATTATTTGCAGATGACATATACTATGTATAGAAAATTCTATGTATCAACCAAAAACTATTGGAACTAACAAATAAATTCAGTAAATTTGCAGAATACAAGATTAATATACAGAAATCTGTTGATTTTCTATATAATAATAATGAACTATCAGAAAGAGAAAGCAACAAAACAATCCCATTTAAATCAAATAATAAACATAAAATACCTAGAAATAAACTTAATCAAGGATTTGAAAGACCTATACTCTGAAAAGTATAAATTATTGATGAAGGAAATTGAAGATGATACAAGTAAATTAAGATATCCCATGTTAATTTATTGTGAGAATTCATATTGTTAAAATGTCTATACTACTCAAAGCAATCTTCATTATTTAATGAAATCCCTATCAAAATACCCAGGGCATTTTTCACAGAACTAGAGTGAATAATCTTCAAATATATATGGAACCACAAAAGACCACAAAGAGTCAAAGCAATCTTGAACAAACAACAAACCTGGGGTTATCACACTCCCTGACTTCAGAATGTACACCAAAGCTACAGTAATGAAAACAGTATGGTACTGGAACACATAGATCAATGGAACAGAATAGAGAGCCCATAAATAAATCCATGCACTTATGGTCAGTTAAACTATGACAAAGTAGACAAGAATATAAAATGGGGAAAAGAAAGTTTCTTAAGTAAATGGTGCTGGGAAAACTGGACAGCTACAGGTGAAAAAAATGAAATTAGAATATTTTCTCACACAGTATACAAAAGAAAAACCTCAAAATGGATTAAAGACATAAATATAAGCCAAGAAATCATAACAAATATAGAAGAAGCATAGGCAGAATACTCTGAAATAAATCATAACATTATTTTTTTTTAATTTTTCTTCCTAAGGCAAAGGAAACAAAAGCAAAAATAAAAAATTTGGACCTAATTAAATGTAAAAGCTTTTTCATAGCTACAAAAAAAATTGACAAAAGAGAAGACAACCTAGTGAATGGGAGAAAATATTTGCAAATGATATGAACAATAAGGGGCTAAAATTGAAAATATATAAACAGCTTATACAACTCAGTATCAAATAAAACAAACAACACAGTTAAAACTGAGCAGATGATCTGAATAACTTTTTCCAAAGAAGACATATATGCCTAATAGGTACATGAAAATTTGCTCAACACCACTAATCATCAGGGAAATGCAAGTCAAAGCCATAATGAGATATCACGTCACACGTTTCTGAATGGCTACCATCAAAAAGGCTGCAGATAATAAATGTTGGTGAGGATGTAGAAAAAGGAACCATAGATCACTGTTGGTGGGAATGTAAATTGGCATAGTCACTATACAAAATATGGAGGTTCATCACAAAACTAAAAATAGAACTACCATATAATCCAGCAATTCCACAGCTGGGTATTTGTCCAACAAAAAAGAAAACACTATTTGAAAAGAGAAATGCAGCCCAATGTTCATAGCAGCATTATTTATGATAGACAAGGTGTGGAAGCAGCCTAAGTGTCCATCAACATATGAATGGATAAGAAAGATGTGATACACACACACACTTACATACACACACAGTGAAATATTACTCAGCACTAAAAAATTAAAATTTGCCATTCGCAGGAAAATGGATGAAAATAAGACAGTGAGAAGAAAAATACTGGATGGTATCACATATATGTGAAATCTAAAAAATAGTGTATCAAATGAAAAAAATAGGGCTTCCCTGGTGGCACAGTGGATAGGAATCTACCTGTTAATGCAGGGGACATGGGTTTGATCCCTGGTCCAGGAAGATCCCACATGTCGCGGAGCAATTAAGCCTGTGCACCACAACTACTGAGCCTGCGCTCTAGAGCCTGCAAACCACAACTACTGAAGCTCGTGTGCCACAACTACTGAAGCCTGCATGCCTAGAGCCTGTGCTCTGCAACAAAAGAAGCCACTGCAATGAGAAGCCCGTGCACCACAATGAAGAGTAGCCCCCGCTCGCCGCAACTAGAGAAAGCCTGCATGCAGCAACGAAGACCCAACACAGCCAAAAATAAATAAAAATTTTTTAAAAGTGAAAAAAATAACAAAGAGAAACAGACTTCTAGTTATAGAGTACAAACTTGTGGTTACCAGCAGGGAGAGGGAAAGGGGAAGCGTATGTTAGGGTTAGGGTATTAAGAATTACAAACTGCTATGTATAAAATAAATAAGCAAAACATATATATCTTACAATGCAGAAAATATAGCCAGTATTTTATAATAACTTTAAATAGAGTATAAGCTATAAAACTATTGAAACACTGAGTTGTACACCTAAAACTAATATAATATTATAAATTAACTATACTTTAATAAAAAATAAAATAATATGGAAAGTAAAATTCCATTGGAAAAGAAAAGCTCAATCAAAAGTTAGTTCTTAGGTAAAATTAATAAAATTGATAATTATCTGGAAAGACTAAAGAAAAAAGGGAGAATGCACTAATAATAACAGGAATGATAAAAAAATGATAATTACTAAATATGATTCAGTCTTCAAATAGATACAATTATATTATAAACAACTTTGAATATTTATATGAAATTGGTAAATTCCTAGAAAATATATAACTTATCACAACTGACAGAAGAATAAACAGTAAATTTGAATAATAATGTGCCATTAAATAAATTGAATTAGGAAACATAAATATTTTCACATGGGAAACTCTGGCCTCATGTGGTTCTATAGGCAAGTTCGACCATATATTCAAGGAAGAAATAATTCTAATCTTACACAAACTATTCCAAAGAATGGAAAGAAATGGTAGAAGTCCAACACATTTTTTGAGAGTAGGATAATCATGATAGGAAAACAAGGAAATTACTGGCCAATTTCACTTATAAACCCAGATGCAAAATCTGTATATATATATATATATACAAGAATACCAAAAAGAATTATAACTTATGACCAATTGTGTTTATAAGGAATAAAAAATATGCTTATAATTAGAAATAAATCTAGTCTTTCAACATATTAGAGAGTAAAGAAGAAAGTTCAAAATCATCTCAATAGACACAGAATTTTTCTCATAAAATTTTGTATCTATATGTTTTTTTTCTAATTTAGCAAACTTGGAATAGAAAAGAAATTTATTAATATGATAGTATCTACAAAACAAATAAACAAAAAATTTCAGCAAGTTTTTTAGCCCAAGTCCTCTTGAATCCAAACCCCATGAACTTGGCCAAATTTTAATGCTTCCTTTTCAAATAAATCCAAGAAGTTGAATAGAGCTGGAGAGTAGCATGAAAGAGTAAGGAAAAACAAACAAACAACAAAAAAGTGAAAAAATATCTAAACACTTGAACTAAAATGATAAAACTCCCAGGAAATAAACAGTGAAAAGCCACATGGTATTTGATATTGATCTACTTTATTGGATATGACAACAAAATAATAGACAACAAAAACAAAAAATATATAAACTGTACTATATCAAAATTAAACAGCAAACAAACAACTAAATGTCTGCATTGAAAGACACAGTCAGGGCTTCCCTGGTGGCGCAGTGGTTGAGAGTCCACCTGCCGATGCAGGGCACACAGGTTCGTGCCCCGGTCCGGGAAGATCCCACATGCCGCGGAGCGACTGGGCCCGTGAGCCATGGCCGCTGGGCCTGCGCGTCCGGAGCCTGTGCTCCGCAACGGGAGAGGCCGCAACAGTGAGAGGCCCACACACCGCAAAAAAAAAAAAAAAAAAAAAAAAAAGACACAGTCAACAGGGCTAAAACTGAGCCTATGTAATTTGAAAAATATTTGAAAATCCTATATCTGTTAAGAGGTTAATATTTAGAATATATATAAAAAACTCCTACAACTCAATGACAGATAAACAAATAACCCAATTAAAAAATTAGCAAAGGATTTACACAGACATTTCTTCTAAGAAAATATACAAATATCCAACAGTCATAAAATGCTGTTCGACATCACTAATCATTAGCAAATGCCCGTCAAAACCACTATAAGGTAACATCTCATTCCAAGTAATATGGCCCTTATTTTTAAAAAAATGCCAAAGATGTGGAAGAGTTGGAACGCTTGTACACTGTTGTTGGGAATGTATAATAAGGCAGCTGCTGTGGAAACAGTATGGAAGTTCCTCAAAAAATTAAACATGGAATTACTCTATGATCCACTGATTCAACTTTTGAGTATACATTCAAAAGAAATGAGAAATGAAAACAGAGATCCAAAGAGATATTTATACACATGTGTTGTAGCATTATTCACAATAGCTAAAAGATGGAAGGGACACAAGTGTCCAACGATGGATGAATGAATAAACAAAATGTTGTATATACACACAATGGACTATAATTCGACTTTAAATAGGAAGTAATTCTGACTTATGCTATAAAATGGGTAAATATTGAGGGCAATATGCTAAGTGAAATAACCTGTCACAAAAAGACAAATATTTTATCATTCCACTTATATGAGGTACCTAGAATTTTCAATATCATGGAGACAAAAAGTAGAAGTTGATAGTCAAACCTGGGGAAGGTAATCATGAGGAGTTATTTAATGTGTATATGGTTTCAGTTTTGGAAAATTAATCATTCTAGAGATTTGTTGCACAACAGTGTGAAAGTGCTTAACATGATCTGTACACTTAAAATTAAGGTGGTATATGTTTTTTGTATTTCACAATTATATATAAAAATGTGATACATGAAAATATTAAATATAAGTTATCTCTAACCAACAAAAAGCAGGAAAGTTTGAAGTTCAGTACTCAAATAAACTGAAGCTCAAGAGAAATTTATTATCATAATGTAAAAATAATTCAAAACAAAAGTTTTCAAGTTTGATTTTCCAGAGATACACTGTAAATCAAATTTTGCACTCTAATTTATTTTTAGAGAAAACTCTTTTTTATCATTAAGTCACTCTATTATGTTTTCCTAGTCATTTACTAACGAATAACTAATTTCCAAAATATCAATTTACTAATTATGAAATAAGAACTAGTAAGAATGTGAAGTCCCTAAAAGACAAAGATGTATATGTATGTCGTTCCTTTCTTCAAAAAATCCATAATAGGAGAGAGACACTCAGATCATTATTATTTATCATGGAAAGTATAGTTACAGAGATAGCTACTGTGTGTATTGTGTCTAAGAGGCTGTTCAATTAACCCAATCAGTGATGGCAAGAGTGAAATTTAAGGCAATATGGAGTAGCAGGTATCAGGGGAAAATACTACGGAAGATATAACACCTCAGCCAAGTTCTTAAAGACGACTCACATTTAGAGTTAGGCAAACATGTGAAGATATTCCAGGCAAGATAATATTCTGGTAGCCCTCAACTCAATAGTGAAACTATCCTATATTTATTTAAAGGAAAAACGTGTTATTACAATGGGATATTCATAGAGAAAGAAGGTTACTAGAGTACACAAATTACTTTAATAAGGAACAATTTAGCTCTGATCTCATATTTCCATTTCTAATTTCTCATATCCAAAACCATACAAACAATAATAACAAACTCAGCAGTTAATTAGAACCTGTGTTTTTAAAAGGATCTGGTGGTATGTCAACTCCCTTGGATAGCCTCTACTCTGACGTGACACCACTACCTACTTACATACCTCAACAAATTACATTTTTCATCCACAGTCAACAGTCTTCATAGCAGATATCCTGATAAGTATTCTCTCCACTACAAAGCAATCATAATCATTTTATTATGACTAGATATATTGATATCCTACACATCTCCCCAGCTGTTCTACATCCTAGATCTACTCTGCAGAGAGTTAAAATTATGAACGGCAGAAGGGTTGATGTTATTTCAAATACTAGCATGTTTGATCACAGAGTAACAGTATGGTAACATAAAAGATTAAGAAAAAATGATCGTCGTGCCTCAAAATGCCATGCAGATAAGCACATAAATATATTGAAGAAGCCAGATGTGTGCACTTATCTAGCAACCTATACTTCTATATCATAAACTTTTGTTGAGAAAATTAGTTTTCCATGACGTTCTGCTTGGTATGGTAAACATAATGCTACTAATAGAGCTCCACTATTCTGTATGTAAAACAGTTTATTAGTTTTCTTCTTAATAATTTAGTTTGTGTACAATTGTTATCTGCACAGTACTGATCTTCTAATCTATGACCATGGAGCATCTTCCCATTTAGGTATGTCTTTCATTTCTTCCAGCAATATCTGTAATTTTCTGTATATAGGTCTTGTACATCTTTTAATAGAATTTCTAGCAGTTATTCATATTCTAAATGCCATCGTATATTTAAAATTGTATTTTCTAATTTTTGCTAATGGATTATTCACCTTTATCCAGTGCTCACATTACATGTTCTTCCCTGTTCTGTTTATTCTATGAAATTAGTGAGCTTCTGGTGTCTGGTGTGGTTAAACTAATGGGAGAAAGTAGTAGGGTATTTGAGGGTAATGGAACCACAGCCCACAAAGGACAGATTATAAATTCTAACCTGAACAAAACAAAGTTAGTGGCCTGCTTAAACAATACAAAGCAAATCAAAATGCATGTGTGTGGTAAATTAAGAAAAGACAAAGGCCTACCAGGAAGATGGAAGAGCCCCCTAAAAGGCATCTTACTCATACTTAGGTCATTGGCATAATATTTTCAAACCATCCTCAAGTGTGCCAAAATTAGTAGATATATTTTTCTATAGTTAAAGATAATAAATTTCCTGGTGGCATAAAATATAACCTTCATATAAAAATACATTTGTGTTTGAACATTTGTCATGGTATTAAACAAGATTCATAACATAATATTCAACATGTATAATTCAAACTATATATGCAATAAATCTTGCTGCTAGCTTCATATTGATGAGAATGTCTATTTCTACTCTATATTCAGGAATTAAAGAAATTAGTATAGTGTGGTGTCATGAACACACTATTCCCACTGGAATATATCCAGGTCAAGACTCCATTTATCGAAGGAGAGTCAAGATGGCAGAGGAGTACGAGGACATGGAGTTCATCTCTCCCCACAAATGCATCAAGAATACATCTATGAAACAATTCTCACAGAGCACCGACTGAACACTAGTAGAGGACCTCAGACACCTAAAAGGACAAGAAAGATCCCTGTATAACCGGGTATGACAAAAGAAAGAAGAAAAGAAGAGGAGAGGAAGCAGGGTGAGACCTGTGCCCCTGGTGGGGGAGCTGAAGGAGAGAAGAGGTTCCTGCATGTGGGGAAGCTCCTTCACAGGCGGGGAGATCAGTTGGGACAGAAGGGGAGACTTGGGGGCTATTGGAGGGGATCCCAACAACCAGTCTGTGGCAGACAGGACAGAGTGAGACCTACACAGAAGGTCTGTGTCACAACCCTGCTTGCCTCAGCCTGAGACATATATCTGCTTGTGCAGAGAGTGGCTAGGTGCTGGAGTGTGGGGTTTGGAGAGCACCCGGGGAAAGGACTGTTGTTGGCTGTGAGGAGACAGCCTGAGAGGAGGTAAGTGAGGAAATCTGCAACCAGGAATACTTGTGGAGGAAACCCGGACTGCCATAGAAGCAAAGCACCATTGTTGAGTGACGTGCAACGGGCAGGGCCACCATTGCAACCTCTCTTCCCACATTTCCACCTCTGCCTCCTCAGGCACTTAGGAAGGGCCCTTGCCAGGGCAGGCTCTCTTGTGCCTGTGGCCTCTGGCTCCCCGGCATGCCCTGTCACTGCCAAGGCCAGCTCTATTGTGCCCGTGGCCACCAGCTACCCTGTGTGCCCTGTCCCCACTAGGGCTTCTGCGACCCTGGCCACTGCAGTCTCCATGCCCCCTCCTCAGCAGGGAAGACTCAGGAACAGACACCTGTGGGTGGCCCACACACAGAGGTGGGGCTGAAACCAGAGTTGAGCCCCAGGGGCTGTGCGACTAAGGAAGAAGAACTGAAATCTCTCCTTGCAGCTGTGCAAACCATGAATTGACTCCACTATGCCTAGCTTTGTAAACTCAGCACCTACAGAACATCTGGACAGACAATGAGTGCTCCCACAGCCCAGACAGTTCTAGCTTTAGCAGCTGTAGACTTTGTGGGCACATACACATGGGGGTTTGGCAAGGCCAGAGACTCAGCTGCTCCCATAGTGCCCACAGTGGGTCCAGACACATGATTACTGCAAACCTGGGCCTGACTTCAGTGGGTCTACGCTGGAGGCCTGGTGAAAACAACAACTGAGAGACAGCAGGGTCAATTGCTGTATACCCACAGTTAAGGTGAGGCTGAGAGCTGTGTCAACAAGAGTACAATCTGAGAGCTTGCACAATGGGTAAAAGGTGACACAAAAGAGCACACCCACAGGTAAACAGCTCCAGAGGAGGAATACTCATTGGCTTCCCTCCCACTGCGAGTGTTCCAATCCTGTCTACCTCACACTACAGATCACAGATAAGCTAAGAAACAGATATGGCATCCTCTACTCCAACAACTAGGGAGCAAACCCCACTTCTGACAGGGCAGTGACAAGCACAGAGCAAAGGGGAACACAGACCTGCCCATCAGCAGACAAGCTGTCAAAAGTCATACTGAGCTCACAGTCACCTCAAAACACACCACTTGACAAGGTCCTGTCCATCAGAGGAGCAAGGCCAAGCTCCAACCACCACTGGCAGGCACCAGCCCCTTCCACCAAGAGGCCTGCACAAGCACCCGGACCAACCTCACCCACTAGGGGGCAGACACCAGAAGCAAGAACTATGATCCTGCAGCCTGAGGAAAGGAGACCACAAACAGAAAGTTACACAAAATGAGACAACATAGAAATATTTTGCAAACAAAGTAACACAATAAAACCCCACAAGAATAGCTAAATGAAGAGGAGATAGGTAATCGACCTGAAAAATAATATAGACTAATAATAGTAAACATGATCCAAAATCTCGGAAAAAGAACGGAGGCACATATCGAGAAGATGCAAGAAATGTTTAACAAGGAGCTAGAAGATATAAAGAACAAACAGTTGAACAATACAATCATGGAAATGAAAAATACACTAGAAGGAATCAATACCAGAATAACTGAGGCAGAAGAACAAATAAGTGAGCTGGAAGGCACAGCAGTGGAAATCACTGCCACAGAACAGAATAAAGAAAAAAAGAATGAAAAGAAATGAGGACACTCTCAGAGACCTCTGGGACAATATTAAACACACCAACATTTGCAATATAGGGGTCCCAGAAGGAGAAGAGCAAGGAGAAGAGCAAGGGCCTGAGAAAATATTTGAAGAGATTATAGCCAAAAACACTCACTCAAGTCCAGGAAGCACAGAGAATCCCATACAGGGTGAAGCCAAGGAGGAATGTGGCAAGACACATATTAATCAAACTGAGAAAAATTAAAGAAAAAATACTAAAAGCAACAAGAGAAAAACAACAAATAATATACAAGGAATTCCCATAAGGTTATCGGCTGATTTTTTTCAGCAGAAACTCTGCAAGCCAGAAGGGAGTGACATGATATATTTCAAGTGATGAAAGGAAAAAAACCTGCAACAAAGAATACTCTAACCAGCAAGGCTCACTTCAGATTGGATGGAGAAATCAAAAGCTTTACAGACAAGCAAAAGCTAAGAGAATTCAGCACCACCAAACCAGCATTGCAACAAATGCTAAAGGACTTCTCTAGGCAGGAAAGAGACCAGCAATTTATAACAACCTTGTAAATATATACATTGCTATATCAAAACCCCATGGGAACAGCAAACTCAAAAACTACAATAGATACACAAACAAACAGGAAAAAGCAACCCAAACACAACACAAGAGAAAGAAGAACAAACAAAGCCTAAATTTAGTAGAAGGAAAGAAATAATAAAGATCACGGCAGAAATAGAGGCAAAGAAAACAATAGCAAATATCAATGAAACTAAAAGCTGGTTCTTTGAGAAGATAAACAAAATTGAAAAAGCTTTAGCCAGACTCATCAAAAAAAAGGGAGAGGACTCAAATCAATAAAGTTAGAAATGAAAATGGAGAAGTGATAACTGGCACTACAGAAATAAAAAGGATCCTAAGAGACTACTACAAGCAACTATATGCCAATAAAATGGACAACCTAGAAGAAATGGACACAATCTTAGAAAGGTACAACCTTCCCAGACTGAACCAGGAAGACATAGAAAATATGAACAGAAAAATTATAAGTACTGAAATTGAAACTGTGATTTAAAAACTTCCAAGAAACAAAAGTCCAGGACCATATGGCTTCACAGGCCAATTCTATGAAACATTTAGAAAAGAGTTAACACCTATCCTTCTCAAACTCTTCCAAAATATAGCAGAGGGAGGAACACTCCCTAACTCATTCTATGAGGCCACAATCATCCTGATACCAAAACCACACAAAGATGTCACACACACAAAAACGAAAATTATGCGCCTATATCACAGATGAACGTAGACACAAAATTCCTCAACAAAATACTAGCAAACCAAATCCAACAATATATTAAAAGTATCATACACGGGCTTCCCTGGTGGCGTAGTGGTTGAGAGTCCGCCTGCCAATGCAGGGGACACGGGTTCGTACCCCGGTCCGGGAAGATCCCACATGCCGCGGAGCGGCTGCGCCCGTGAGCCATGGCCGCTGAGCCTGCGCGTCCAGAGCCTGTTGCTCTGCAATGGGAGAGGCCACAACAGTGAGAGGCCCGCGTACCGCAAAAAAAAAAAGAAAAAAAAATGTATCATACACCATGATCAAGTGGGATTTATCCCAGTTATGCAAGGATTCTTCAGTATACGCAAATGAATCAATGTGACACACCACATAATAAACTGAATAATAAAAACCATATGATCATCTCAATAGATGCAGAAAAGCTTTTGACAAAATTCAACACCCATTTATGATAAAAACTCTCCAGAAAATAGGCATAAAGGGAACCTACCTCAACATAATAAAGGCCATATACGACAAACCCATAGCAAACATCTTTCTCAATGGTGGAAAACTGAAAGCATTTCCTCTAAGATCAGGAACATAACAAGGATCTCCACTCTCTCCACTTTTATTCAACATAATTTTGGAAGTCTTAGCCACAGGAATCACAGAAGGAAAAGAAATTGCAGGAATCCAAATTGGAAAAGAAGAAGTAAAACTGTCACTGTTTGCAGTTGACATGATACTATACATAGAGAATCCTAAAGATGCTACCAGAAAACTACTAGAGCTCGTGAATGAATTCAGTAAAGTTGAAGGATACAAAGTTAATACAGAAAAATCTCTTGCATTCCTATACACTAACAATGAAAGATCAGAAAGAGAAATTAAGGAAACAATCTCATTTACCATTTCATCAAAAAGAATAAAATACCTAGGTATAAACCTACCTAAGGAGGCAAAATATGTGTACTCTAAAAACTAGAAGATGCTGATGATAGGAATTGATGATGACACAAACAGATGAAAGATATACGGTGTTCCTGGAATAGAAGAATCAATGAAAATGACTCTACTACCCAAAGCAATCTACAGATTCAATGCAATATATATAAAATTATCAATGGCATTTTTCTCAGAACTAGAAAAGTCTTGCAATTTGTACGGTGACACAAATGACTCTGAATAGCAAAAGCAATCATGAGAAAGAAAAAGTGAGCTGGAAGAATCAGGCTGCCTAACTTCAGACGATACTACAAAGCTACAGCCATGAAAATAGTATGGTACTGGCACAAAAACAGAAATATATATCAATGGAAAAGGAGAGAAATTCCAGAGATAAAATCACACACCTATGGTCACCTAGTCTATGACAAAGGAGGCAAGAGTATACAATGGGAAAAAGAGTCTCTTCAATATGTGGTGCTGGGAAAGCTGGACAGATACATGTAAAAGAATGAAGTTAGAACATTCTCTAACACTATACAGAAAAATAAACTCAAAATGGATTAAAGAACTAAATGTAAGACCAGACACTATAAATCTTTTAGAGGAAAGCAGACAGGACACTATCTGACATAAATCGCAGCAAAATCTTTTAAAATCTGTCTCCTAGAGTAATGAAAATAAAAACAAAAATAAGCAAATGGGACCTAATTAAACTCAAAATATTTTGCACAGCAAAGGAAACCATAGCAAAACAAAAAGACAACCCACAGAATTGGAGAAAATATTTGCAAACAAAGTGACCAATTAGGGATTAATCTAAAAATATACAAACAGCTCATGTAGCTCAATATCAGAAAACAAGAACCCAATCAAAAAAATGAGCAGAAGATCTAAATAGTCATTTCTCCAAAGAAGGCATAAAGATGGCCAACAGACACATGAAAAGATGCTCAACATCACTAATTAGTAGAGAAATGCAAATCAAAACTACAATGAGGTATCCCCTCACACCAGTCAGAATGGCCATCATCAAAATATCTACAAACAATAAATGATGGAGAGGGTGTGGAGAAAAGGGAACCCTCTTGCACTGTTGGTGGGAATG
>NW_020838046.1:3200150-3212650 GCF_003676395.1 Aethalodelphis obliquidens
ATATATATATATATATATATATATATATATATATATATATAGGCTGTTACATAAGTCTCTAGTTTGTGATATGACCAGAAGGTAACACAAAACTATATAGATCAATTCATAGTCCTAATTATATTTAGTCATAAAATTCAAGCTCAACTCCACATCGTGAAACTTTTATTCTCTCCTGTGCATCTTTCACTGTCCTAATAAATTTGCAATAATTAATTAACATTATCCTCACAAAACCCTATACATGTATCCTCTTATTATCCCATTTTATACATGAAAAACCAAAGGTCAAGTAACATATCTGAGGTCACTAAACAATGGTGAAGTCAGGAAAGAAGTACACTTGCTCTGGATCTTAAATGACAGATATTCTATAGTCACATCTATTAAATTCTGAACTGGGATATTGACATGGCAATTTTTGAACTGTCAAGGTGGAGGAATCTGGTGCTGATAAACAAATGATTATGAAATTGACTGATATTATTGTTTGTTTCTAAGGGGACAGGCTTATTTATTTGGGTATTTGAAGGACAATGGAACGATTATGCTACTGTCTACCTAAAGGAGGAGAGAGGCAAACAAGGGACATTTTCTCAGAGGACAGTACAGGTGGAATTATAAGTTGTCACAACTCTTTATGGTAGAGAGATTTTTGTGGGCTATTTAACCTCCTTAGTTCATTGATAATGTATGGACCTGACATCAAGAGATGAGTCACTCTGGATACTTCTATGTGCAATGCTTCCGTCTACATAAAGAAATTTCTGGTGATATTTTGAGGGAAAAAAATTAAAATTTATAGCTAGGATTTCTGGGAAAAAAATGGATTTATTTGATGCCAAATAATTAGTTGAAAGGCTTGATGTTGACCAGGAACTTTTCTTTACAAGACACAACATCAGCCTTGTTTTGCAATACAGGTAAAAATAAAATTACAGAATAATTTATTCAAAATTGTAATTCAATATAAATAATAAGTGAAATCGAGCAATACTTTTAAATACCAGATTTATGTACTTACCACATGTATCTGATGTGATATATCCTTCCATTAAAAAAAAGAAAAGAAAAACTTGGCTCAATTTTTGAATTAAAAAATATACATACCCAGAATGTATAGCCATTGAATATCTTTTAACATGGACAGTGGGATTTATCTATTTGTTTACTTACTTACTTATGTATTTATTTGCCTCTGAAGATTCAAATTAGGAATCTTTTTAAAATTTGTAAGTGTAAAAATTTTGACTTTATCAAAATAAATATAACAATTTAATATATTTTGTTGAAAAAAGATACATTAGGGAAAATGCATCTTTTGCTCCTAGTCTTAATTAAGCACAAACGACTGCATATTTGATATGCTTCTTATTCATAATACTTAAACAGTGTAAAAGGTAAGTATTTGAGTTAAAACTGGTTAAACTTTGAGCCGTTTGGATTTTAAGATCAGTTGAATAAATTGACTCTTCAGTTGAATTCAATTTCAGTTGAATAAATTGACTCTTCATGTAAAAAAAATCTATGCAGTTTTTTAATAAGTTGTCAGTCACATCTGTAAATGTGTTTTTAAAAAGTCTTCAGTACTTAAAATATTGAAAATATAATTGACATATATACACGAATATGTATAAAATGGATAACTAATAAGAACCTGCTGTATAAAAAATTAATAAAATAAAATTTAAAACTTTTTAAAAATTTAATTAATTTTAAAAAAAGAAAATATAATTTTCATCAAATTATGGACTATTATATAAAATATCATTTGTGGAAATCATTTAAACAACATGAGGTAAAATAACATTTTATATTAATACTAAAACAACAGTCTATGATTCTGTCTACTTTCTTGCATGGTAATTTTCACTTTGGAGTGGGTAAACAGAACAAAATACTCACTTCATGAGGTCTTGGACTTCAAGAAATCACATACCAAGTTATTTGGTTGTAAACAAGAAGAGTAGCCAATTGGAAGTAACTCAAAATTTCAAAATTCTTACTGAGTGTCTAAAGTCTTTATGGCACTGTAATAACACTATCTGTTCAAGGGAGAACATCACACTAAGAGAGGATTAAAGATATAGAAGGATAGCCTTTTAATAAATTACTTACTATTTTATAATTCCCTTATCCTATCTATGTTACATCTGCATCTGCCAACAGTGGTAACATGCACTACTGGTTTAGGATAGCTGACTCTGTAAAATATACATTTTTATACTAAAAGATGCATTTATATTTAGAGACAACACAATTAATTTACCATCAGGAATTAAAATACTTAGTGTTTTTTTAAAATTTTCTCATTGAAGCATTTTACTCACTTCTTTTCCTTCAAGCAAAGTGTATGTAACTTCATAGACACTGTTCATAAAGACTTGGGATAAGAAGAGATACCAAATAAATCCTGAGTGAAGGTAATCTTTTTTTTTCCCTAATTGAGTTGGCTTGTTTAAAGAAATTCTTGTTCAGGAGTCAATGCTAATTTTGGTGGAATTTCTTATATAGAACAACATACAAACGGTCAAGTTTCAAGCCATAAAAGCAAGTCACTATAGATCGTGACAGCCACTAACTACATTCTTCAAGGAGCAAGTCTAATTGTGTGAAATTTAATTTTTGGTATTATTGTGCTTTATTATGTCACAATTTTGAGGGACACCTTGAAAAATGTAATGCCTGTACATAAGCAAATTACTTCTCAAATTGCACTTGAAACCTAACAATGGAGCTTCTCTCCAGTTTTTTCTCTGCAGAATAGGTTATTTTCTCATTAGATTAGGTGCTGTATGTTTTCTTACACCCAGAGTTTTACTGAACTACAGCACAGATAAAGAAAATTACCAAGCCCACTGGCTAGAATAGATCAATAACAGTCATTTGATTGTTTGCTACTGTTTTTGTTTTTCATAGTATCAACAGTCTTGTGACTATGTGACCTCAGGATTTGGAATCTGACTCAGCAAGCAGCCTGTTTGAGCTTTTTTCTGTACTTTCTGGATGGTCTTAGATTGTCAGTTGTCAAATTTCAAAAAAAGTTCTTATATATTCTTTATTTAAAAACAGAACACCTTAAACCAATTTCGTTTTTAGAGAATTAGGTAACAGCTAAGACTAGATCAGAACACTTGCAAACATTTACATCTAATTATAGTTCTAGTTCCAGTACTCTATATCTGCATGTATTAGTTGATGTCCTTGAGAGTCTAATCATATTTTGAAAACAAAGAAAGTAACCCTTTGAAGACTGTTCTAGTGGTCAAAATGACATATGTAAAACACTGAAAAGATTTTGTGTAGGTGTACAGAAGACTACTTATTTACTTAAGACTGAAAACTTATCTAATCTCTAGTACTTGGAAATCAGAACTATTCAAGACCACGGAATGACTTTAAGTATGTGTTGGATATTTTTTATAGATAAATAGATAGATCTATAGAGATATATATTTAATTTTTTATTCTTTTAATTAAATTGTACTTAGAAAATTTCAAAGATTTTAAATACATTTCCTTAAAATACTGAACGTGTCCAATCCTGAGAATTATTTATAAATCTGTCTTAAGAAATTTTGCACTAAAGTTGTGAGAGTGACAACATTCTGTGATAAACACATATAATTAAATGTAGTCAAACCACATTATATATAAAATATATCATTGATATTGCTAAGAAGAAAATGAAAGTGACACACTGTAAAATAAGAGTGGTACAAAAGTGGATAGAGAGTGGATCTAAAGATTTTTGTAAACTCTATCCAAGGTAATGAATTAGGATGGACAGAATGGAGATATGGAAAAATAGGACCACCGGGACTGCCTTTATTCTCCTGGGACTGTTTTACCAAATCCAGACCCCCAAGCTACTTTTTACT
The DNA here is from genome assembly GCF_003676395.1 of Aethalodelphis obliquidens. Taxonomy (NCBI): domain Eukaryota; kingdom Metazoa; phylum Chordata; class Mammalia; order Artiodactyla; family Delphinidae; genus Aethalodelphis; species Aethalodelphis obliquidens. The sequence goes on from NW_020838046.1 coordinate 3,204,032, forward strand.
TTCATCTTCCTAGTTTTTCTTGTCGCCCATATTGTCAATGTTATGATGGTGATTCTCATTTGGTTGGACTCTCACCTCCATACTCCTATGAAATTTCTTCTCAGTTAACTTTCTTTGATGGACCTCTTGTATATCTCTACTTTTGTCTGGAAAAAACAACATTTCCTATACTAATTGTGTAATTCAGCATTTCCTGTTCATGACTCTGGTGGGAGCAGAGTGCCTTCTCGTGGCAGTCATGGCTTACGACTGCTATGTGGCAATATTGCATCCCCTCCACTACTCATTTCTCATGTGCCCTACAGTTTGCATTTTCATGATGGTTGGCACTTGGCTGGATGCACTTCTCAATGCCTTCATCAATGTTGTCTATGTTCTGAATCTTCCTTATTGTGGCTCCAGAGACATCCATCATTTCTTCTGTGAGATCCCAGCTCTCCTGGAACTTGTTTGTGCTGACACTTCTCTTTATGAAAATGGTCTTTTTGTCAGTGGTGGTGTATTTCTCCTCTTTCCAATATCTGCCATAATGGCTTCATATGGGCAGATTCTCTACACTGTTTTGAGATTAGGATTAAATATGGGGACGAGGAAGACTTTGGCAACGTGTTCTTCCCATATGATTGTGGTGACTCTCTTCTATGGACTAGTCATCATCAAGTATTTTCTCCTCAAAGCCTATCACACTGCTGAGCAGGACAAAGTGGTCTCTATCTTTTACACCATCCTCACTCCCATGCTCAATCCCCTCATCTACAGTCTGAGAAACAGAGATGGCTGGAGCCCTCAGGAAAGTCTTCAGAAGAAGAGTAACCATAAGAAGTTGATATCTATTGAGAATAGGAGAAGAAAGGATAGACCTTAGTTACAGAAGGATTTCACTGTAACAGAGATGAGCAATATACAGCCAGCAAATGGTAATTTTCTGTAGACGTCTCATGGCCAAACCACTTAACCCTATCCCCTGTGGACTACTAATGAAACAGAGCATGCCTTGCTGCTATGCCGCATAAGATCTTCACACATTTATTAAGAAAAATGCAATGTCATAGATCTGCCAGTCGACAATCAATATAAAAAACAACTCTTTTTTTTTTAATTAGGGAAGAGAAAAAATGTGAATCCTAAGTAGTATTGACTCTATACTACATTTTAAACTAATTTTCCCTAAGCCACTGTATTGTAACAATATTTGTCAATACTTATTATACATTGCTCATAACTTTATTTTCCAATTCTTATGACAACATATTTAATTTTGAATATATTATTCAAGTGTGGCTCACAAACACAAAATTTTCTTCTTGTTCTTACCACTTTATATTGGAAGTGATGTTGTATGCTTGGGTTTTTTTGTTTTGTTTTACTAATTTCTAGAACCACAATAGTATAGCTTTGATAATATTTATCTAATTATCTACAGTAGTTTGACTTTATAATTATAGTCTATTTAACTATTTTTAAAATTTATCATACCATTTCCTTCCAAATTATAAACTTCTTTCTATGAAAGGTCCCACTTTGTGAAAAATACTTTTTTCTTGCTAAATCTTCAAAAGTGAAAATAATGGGTCCAAGGGAATCATTATTTTTTGATGTTTATTTCTTATCAAATTGATGAGTCATGTACATTTATAACATAACAAATAGATATGTATATGTGCGTTCATAGTTTATGTGTATACGAACCAATTCATAAAATTGGTATATATAATTTTATGCTTTTTATTTTATTGAGTTAGTAAATGATGAGTCCTCATTGTAATTGCAATATATATTTATTCATTTAGTTTCAATTGATTTTGAAATTTTTCTTGTGTGTGCTATATTAACATTCTTGTTTTGGATTTTTTTCATGCTACACTCACCCATTTATTATTTCTGATCTTTATATTTTTTACATATTTGACTTATTGACATATTTGACCTTTAAAAATTTATTCTTAAAAATCCGTTAATTCTCTTATAGTTCAATGCTGTGGCCATAAATTACACATTTGAATTTACACAACTTTCACTGAGTAATTTTGGTTATTAAGAAATATTATCACTCCACATAATTTGTTTTGTACTTTCATTTATCTTTTTACTGGTTGTTTTTGTCTTTTAAATGTAAATTAGAATTACATCTTCAACTAGATTAAAAATATTTTATCTTTGTGTCTACATATAGTCCTGCAGCTGTATTTAATAAGCAATAAATTGTCTCTCATTCTGAAAAGATACTTAATTAGATATTATGTTCTCAGCTAGACCTGATTCACCACAGCAATGAAAGTAAATATAATTGTTTTCCAGAGATAACAACTGTTCTCATTTTTATAGCTTTATAATATACTCTAATATTTGAATTTTTTTATCCCTGCTTATATTTTTAATAAACACACTCTATTAATTGCATGATAATGGGTCCTACGGAGATTTTCAGGAGTAAGTAATGATTCTTCAATAGAGAAACTCTGACAGGAGATGTTTAATAAATAGAGCAAAAATAAACTGAAATGAATGTAAAAAGTGTGCATATAAAAATTATTTCTTTGTTTTAGGTGACCATCTTTTTTCACTTACTTATTTAAAAGAGAATTATTTCTCTTTTCTCACTTTTCTAGTTAGCCAATATTTTCAAACTGTGATTTTTTCAGGTAACAAAGCACCAGAATTTCATAAACTAATATACATTAAATTGTCCCAGTATTTCAGTCACCCTATAGATAAATGCTTTACCTCTCCCATAGGTTTAGCCTATCCCATAGCATATCTGGACTCTCTACTTCAGGAAAATGAACTATAAAAATTGGGTATATTGAACAGATAACCCCTTGTTGCAATATTTCTGGTAATCACACATCTGTACATTCTGAAAATACATCTCCTTCATTTTCATTGTCAGGGTCTTGACTCGTCTGTCCATCACAGTATCCTAACCCTTAGTGATATGTGCAAACATGTGATTCAGGCCCAGACAATATTGCTCCATCTTTCTGACCACAAATACTGACCCAGCAATGTGTATACGTTCAAATCAGGATCACCCATTCTCTTCCTTTCGATTTTTAGAAGTTAATCTAGTTGGCAAATCAAGAAGTAACAAATTTCTTTCAGGTGAAATATTCAACTTAGCAAAGACTTCTGTTACTCTTCATAGTGTTTGAAAACCCATTGAATCAATATTTAAAATTAGTTGTCACATACAAATATTAATACTAATAGAAAAATCCCTAGATTTTGAAATAACAAACATACATTTTCCCATGGATTATCAGATGGAGCTGAGCCACTCCTGTGTTTCTCACCCAGGAATGGCTTTCTACCATTGGCCACCCTTCTCAACTGTACATTTTCATTTATGTGCATTAGCAGACAGGTCTCTGTGAATACTGAATTTGCTATTCTTTTAAAGAGAAGACTTTACTATGTCCTTAGTAACCATTCATATAGTTTAACTAGGGAGTGCTATTACATGTATAATGTTAAGATTTTTGATACCTATGTACAGGAAGACTGAAATTGTATATGGATTTATAATCCATTTACCAATGTACAAGAATGTGCATTCTCTTTCCTGCTTTGCTAACGTTGTCCAGTTAACTTAAAAAATATTTTACTTACCTTGTACCAATGATGAGAAATTTTTAAATGCATTTTTCTACATTTTAACATTGTGTTCTTGAACTTAATCAGTCTTTATATTAGAGTGTTTGTATCTTTTTGACAGATTATTTTTTTAACATTGAACATATTAAATTATTTTGTATGCATATGAGAATTGTGTTTATTTTTTCTGCTACCTCATAGTATTTCATGTGTCAGAATTTGGAAGTAGCAGAGATAAAAGCACTGGATTACAAAAATAGTAAGTTTATTATGCATATAAAAATGGTTCATTACCTAGGAGCTTTTAAACTAACAATGGAATGAGGCTCAGAGGAATATTGTTATAAGACAACCTATAGAGTGGGAGCACAGAGGCTGTTTATTATTTACAGTGATTGGTTATAAAATTAGAGCTTTCCAAGAGGTAGATAGAGGATTGGTTAAAGTGGTTACCTCATAGCTATTTGGGGGAACAGTTTGTTTTGGTTATGATTTCCAGAGGCATTTAAAAGAAGTGGTCTATGATAAGTTTTGCTTGCTGTGCAGAATAAGCTAAATTAAGTTTTGCATGTATGTCTTAATTGGTTTTGCCTGCTCAGGTAATTTTCAAGTCTGGTATCTATTTGTACTTGATTTTAACACTTGGTTTGACTTCAGATATGGGCATAAGGCCACCAAAATATATTTACAAGTTATTACAAAGAAATAGCTTAAGAAATAAATAAATGTGAGCTTAAGAGATTCTCTTTTTACCCATAACTTAGATATAAAGAAAGAAGAAAATATCAAATCTCAAGAAGAGATTGCTGAATTTTAACTATCACTTTACAATGCCACCACTAAGTGAACACAAAAAAATTATATGCATTCATGCTTAACAGTGTGGGCACTTAATTGTATTTAAAATGTTAACATTTAATCACACTCTGAGTCATATCATGTAGGATGACCAGTGTTCAACATATGTTCAAATTAAGATTTATCTCTCTGGAGAGTATTTTGTTCCATTTAGTTTTTAGTATCTTATTGTTAATTTATTTGGATATGTTTTGAAATTTCTCTTCTCTAATTTGGATGTTGACACATCTGCTTTTGCTATTATTTATTTTTGTTTTATGAAAGGCTATTTACCTAGGTACAGCTTAACTATGACCCTTTCATTTTTATATATTGCTTGGAATTAACTCTTTAGTCCATAGATATGTAACTATGCCATTAAAAGTTATTACTCTTTTACTAGAAAACTTTTACAGAGAGTGTTTTTAATTTTTAAGATGTTGACAACTTTAAACTTCAAATTTTTACTTGGGAGAAATGTTCACCATGTTTCTGTCTATTCATGCAGTTTCTAACTTTACAGAAAATAATGTGACATGAATTATAATAATTTGTTGAGAATTTGGAAAAAATAAACAATTCATTTTTTGTGAATATTTCTTAGATGTTAGAAAATATACAACTCCCATTATTTTACAAAATGCTTATGATTTATTATTCATTTTGTGTATCACTTAAAATAAAAGGTATCTTAATTAAAAAGGAAGAAATAGAACTATCACTATTTGCGTATGACATGATTTTATATATAGAAAACCTTAAAGACTCCATCAAATACTATTAGAAATAATAAATACAGTAAAGTTGCAGAGTACAAAATGAATAAAAATCTGTTGCATTTATATATACTGATGATGGTATAGCAAAAAGGGAAAGTAAAATCCCATTTACAATCACAACAAAAAGTATAAAATACCTAGGAATAAATTTAGCCAAGGAGGTGAAAAACTTGGTCAGTGAAAACTATGACATTGCTGAAAGAGATTTAAGAAGAGACAAATAAATGGAAAGATATTCTATGCTCATGGATTGGGAGAAGTAATATTGTTAAAATGCCCATAGTATCTACAGATTCAATGCAATTCTTATCAAAATTCCAAGAATATTTTTCAGAAAAACAGAAGCAAAAATTATAAAATTTATATGGATTCACAAAACACCCTGAATATACAAAGTAATCACACTCCCTGATTTTAAGCATATTACAAAGCTATAGGAATCAAAATAGCATGATATTGGCCAAAAAAAGATATACAAATTAATAAAACAGAATTGAGAGCTCAGAAATAAACCCACACATATATGGACAATTAGTTTATGATGAAGGAGCCAAGAACATAACGATGAAGACAGGATAGTCTCTTTAATAAATGATGTTAGGAAAACTGGACAGCCACATACTAAAAAATAAAACTAGACAGCTATCTCACACCATATACAAAAATCAACTCAAAATGGATTAAAGCCTTGAATATAAAACCTAAATTTTAATTTTTAACCAAATATAAATTGAAAATATACGTATCTGTTCTGTCTTGTTTCCTTCTACTTAACATTTTGCTTGTGAAATTTTCCCCAAAGTTTTTATTTTAATTATAATTTATTTTTTACCTTTATAAAGTTTTATAGCATTAATATACATAAATTATTCAACTTTCAAATGTATTGGACTTTAGAGTGTTTTCTGTTCTTAACTGTTGTGAACAACTTCACTATCAATACTCGTATACATATATCTTGGTACAAATAGACATGAATTTTAAAAAATTATGCCTGTGAGTAGAATTGCTAGGGAGAAGGTACACACATCTTAAAATTTATGATGTGTATTAAATTTCTAAGGTTACCATAAAAAATCAACACACACTTTGATGAATTAAAACAATAGAAATTTATTCTCTCACAGTTCTATAGGCCAGACATTCTATTTCAAGTTTTTGACGGGACCAGGCTACATGTAAAGGTCCTAGTTGGCTATCCTTCTTAGACTCTTTCAGCTTCTGATTGTTCCTCATGTTCCTTGGCTTGTGCAGCATAACTCCAATCCGTCCTTTTCTTCACATGGTCTTCATTCTTCTGTACATTTTAATGTGTTCTTTTCTCTTATAAAAACATTACTCATTTGATTTAGAACCCACTCTAAATCCAAGATGATTTCCTCTTAAGATCCCAAAGTAAGTACATATGCTAAGCCCTACTTCCAAAGGTCCCATTCTCATGTTCTGAGGGAACATGAATTTTGGGGGGAAATATTTCAACCCACTATACTAGGTAATATCAAACTAGTTTTCTAAATTGTTTTACTAGTTCAACACATTCTAGCATGAGTTCCTTTTATTTCACAACCTTAAAACATGCATGATTTTTAAAATAATATATTTCTGCCTATATAATGAGTGTATTTGTATGATATTGTTGCTATTTATTTTGCCTATTTTTGATTACTAGTGAAGTTGTGAAATTCCTCACATGTTTACTGTATGTTTTTATTTCATTGTTTCAGAGTTGCATTTTAAACAGTTTGCCTCTTTTTATGTTTTTTATTCTTTTTTAAGTTTTTAATTAATTTTTATTGGAGTATACTTACTTTACAAAGTTGTGTTAGTTTCTTGCTGTTCAGCAAAGAGAATCAGTCATACATGTACATATATCCACTCTTTTTTAGATTTCCTTCCCATTTAGGTCACCACAGAGCACTGAGTAGAGTTCCCTGTGCTATACAGTAGATTCCCATTAGTTAAATATTTTATACATAGTAGTGTATATATGTCAGTCCCAATCTCCCAGTTCATCCCACCCCCGTCCCCCCTTGGTAACCATAAATTTGTTCTCTACACCTGTGACTTTATTTCTGCTTTGCAAATAAGTTCATCTCTACCATTTTTCTAGATTTCATATATAAGTGATATTATATATTTGTTTTCTCTTTCTGACTTACTTCACTCTGTATGACAATGTCTAGGTCCATCCAAGTCTCTGCAAATGACACTATTTCATTCATTTTTATGGCTGAGTAATATTCCATTGTATATATGTACCACATCTTCTTTATACATTCCTCTGTCAGCTGCTTCCATGACCTGGCTATTGTAAATAGTGCTGCAATAAATATCAGGGTGCATACATCCTTTCAAATTATGGTTTTCCCAGGATATACGCCTAGGAATGGGATTGCTGGGTCATACGGTAATTCTATTTTTAGTTTTTTTTAAAGGAACCTCCCTACTGTTCTCCATAGTACCAATTTACATTCCCACCAACAGTGTTGTAAGGTTCCCTTTTCTCCACACCCTCTCCAGCAATTATTGTTTGTACATTTTTTGATGATGACCATTCTGACTTGTGTGAGGTGATACCTCATTGTAGTTTGGATTTGCATTTCTCTAATGATTATTGATGTTGAGCATCCTTTCACGTGTTTGTTGGCAATCTGTCTATCTTCTTTGGAGAAATGTCTATTTAGCAGACCCCAATTTTGAAAGAAGTTCTACTGTGGGTAAAATGCTTTCAAACAACAGTGCATAGAAATCGTTTCTGCCAAGGAGAGTCCATCGATGCAGCACACTTCACTGTTGTCTCATCTTAAGAAACTGCCACAGCCACCCCAACCTTCAACCACCACCACCCTAATCAGTCAGCAGCCATCAAAACTGACACAAGACCCTCCAACAGCAAAAAGATTATGGCTCACTGAAGTTTCAGATGATTGGTAGCAACTTTCAGCAATAAAGTATTTTTTAATTAAGGTAAAAAAAAAAAAAGAAATGAAAGAGCGTAGGGCATTGCTATAGAGTCTATGTACTTTAAAAGAAGAATAAAAGAATACTATGGACAACTCTATGACCACAAATTTAATAACTTAGATGAAATGGGCCAATTCACTAAAAGTCACAATTTGTCAAAACTCATTAAAAAAAGAAATCGACAGTCTGAATAGACTTATCTTTGTTACAGAAATTGAATCAATAATAAATAACCTTTCAAACTACAAAGCATCAGACCTAGACAGGTCTGCTGTTGAAGTCTCCCAAACATTTAAGGAATAAATTAGACACGTTCTCTATAATCTCTTTTAGAAGGTAGAAGCAGAGATGATACTTCCGGGGACTTCCCTGGTGATGCAGTGGTTAGAAATCCTCCTGCCAATGCAGGGGACATGGGTTCCATCCCTGGTCTGGGAAAATCTCA
>NW_020838046.1:3215150-3246426 GCF_003676395.1 Aethalodelphis obliquidens
TTGTAATTCTAAGAACATATCACATTCAAAGAAAATTATGTTTGAGGACACAAACCACAAGTCTTACAGGGAGATACAGAGGAGTAGATTGAAAACATCCTGGGCTACAGTCCCAATCTCCCCTGTCACAATCCCTTAGCCAACAAGATACAATCACAAGATCTTAGAAAGCTCACTTACCTTTACATAGTTTTCTTATCTAAAATGATAATAGTCAAACTACTTTTCAGGTATGTTTTAATATTTTATTAATATGAAAGAAAGTTGGTAAATATAAAAGTTTATAGGTATGTTACATAAAACTTATATGACATACAAATGGAATGGGAAAATAAGCCCATGAGACTAAGCATTCTAGTCTAGGAAAATTCTGAAGGAAAAAGAAAAAAGTCTAATGAGGAGAAATTATCCTTAACATATATCCAAACATACACTAAAAATATAATAACTAAAACATGACCATTGACAAGGCATTTGGGGTTGGGGAGTGTGGATACCTAAATTACTCTATTCACCAAAACTAATTACAAATCAAATACTTAAAAACGTTAAAAACTACAGCCACTATAAGAAAGTATGATCATTGTTCAATACATCTCTCTCTCTCTTTCTCTCTCTCTCTTTTTTTTCCTCATCACCTTGGATTTAGGTAGATCTCACTAGGCAAGTTGCAATTTTTGAAAGCTATGATGCAAAATGTAAATAAATTTGATTCCATATTGTTTTTCAAATCTATACTATAGAAAGACGACTAACAAAGTCTAAAGAATAATGTCAGTACTAGAGAAATTCAACATGAAAATTGAAAGGCTACCTTGTTTAATATGTTTTTCAAAAATGGCAAGAAAAGATGTAACAAAATAAAAGAAGGTAATGCTTGAAGAGCGGTTCACAGAAAAACAATTATTTACAACGTGACTTAAAAACATCAGAATTGTTCTCACTGATGATTGAGTATATAAAATTAAAATGTAAATATAAAGATATTTGCTTTTTTAGATATATAAATCTTTAAAGGTATGATATATACAGAGATGGGAAAAGTGTGGGGAAATGAGCCCATTAATTCTTGATAGGAATTTAAATTGGTATAGTATCTTCGACAGGATCTTAGAAAAGATAATTAATTGCAAATAACATATATTTTGACATTCTTCATGTTATTTTAACAAAAGAAATATCTATCCTCCATAAAATTACATGTTTAAGTTACATGTTTAAATTACATGTTTTTTTTGACCCATTAATTCTGCATATTGAACTATTTCCTGCATTTATTATTGCACAACCTGTAATATAAATCCTCCATAATCTTCATTATAGCATTGATTGAAATGGATAATACTCAGAAACAATGTATATGTCCAAAGTTATTGAAATGATTTTATAAACGATTTAATAAATAAGCCTTATGAGCTGGAAACAAACAATGACTAAATGAAAATAGTATATGTTATGTGGCTTCACTTGGAAATTTTTCCCAAAATCTTATTAATTTCAAACAAGGAGAAGGCAAAATATAATATATAGTGAGATTTTATAATAAAATCTCATGTTTGATAAAAACATGATAACCCATGTTTTTGGTCACAGAATCTCTCTATGTATGAATATTTACATTAAAATAGAAACAATATCTAGAAGTATATAGACTGAACTGTCAAAAAGACTCACTTCTAGAGCATGAGATGGAGTTTAAGGGAGACTTTAATGTTTACCTATCCTTCGTTTACAAAGTAGTAATCAATAATCATGAGTCATTAAGAAATTAGAAAAAAAAGAAATTAGAAAAGAATACATATACATGTATGCATATAAGATAATATGATATTTAGGAAATTTCCCTATGAATGATTTTCTGTCTTTTAAAAAAATCTCTTAATATATCTTTTTAATTTTGTTATTCCTTCTTTACAGAAATCATTGCCTCATTGCTCTTAAGTGTTTTTTTTGTTGTTGTTTTGTGTTGTTTTTGTTTGGTTTTTCGGTAATTATCAAACTGAAAGGGAGAAAAGCAGGAAGAAAGACAGGAAGTTAGGAAAGAAAAAAGACTGAAAGGAATTTTCCATCTCCATAGTAACACCAGTGTTTTAAAACAAACTGCTGCACAATTTCACAGTCTTAAAACTGTAAATCCCGTGCAACACGAGAAAATTGAGAATGAGGAGCTGAAAATGAGCCAAATGCAGTGAAAGGGCATGAGTTTGGTTTTCAAAAGAACTGGAGTTCCAATCTCCGGAATCGTTTTCACAACTTTGATGTGGAGGTGAGAATGGCTTCTTCACAGGAAGGTTTGAGACAATTGAAAGAAAACGTTCTTGCTAATAACTCACAGCTTGTCAGGTTTTAACCAAGGTGTTGCCCCTTTTCTCCTCTTGGAACAAGACTGGAGCACTTGTCTTAGCCACTGGGGATCTGGGATGGATGTTTCTAGTACACACATCTGTCCATGGAAGAAACCTGTCTCTCAGATGGGATACAGAGTACCTTCACTTTCTAAATGGCCCTGGGAAGGGACAAATAGTTTCTCCCCTTAAATTAAAACTTTGGAAGGAATATAATCAGTTTTCTTTTCTCTGTTTGAGGTCCTTCTCAGCATACTGTTCTAGTATTAACAGTCTCCCCACCCTTTCCACTTCTACACCTGCAGTTTACACTTCATAAGTACCTTCTATAGCCCCTGTGAATATCTTCATATTTAATTTAATTGTGTACTTGTTCTTGCACACCATGAATTTTACTGTATGTCAGTCATGTGGATCTGTCATCACTCTCTTGGTGAGGGGAGAGATCGGGCAATAACAATTCATTCATCCTATATACATGGGCATAGCTTGGAAGCTCAAAGAATGAACTATTAGGGAATTCCCTGGTGGTCCAGTGGTAAAGAATCCGCCTTACAATGTAGGGGACGTGTGTTCGATCCCTGGTCGGGGAATTGGGATCCCACATGCCACAGGGCAGCTAGGTCTGCACACCACAACTACTGAGCTCGTGCACCTCAACTAGAGTCCGCATGCCGTAAACTACAGAGCCCATGCGCCCTGGAGCCTGTGCAGCACAACTGCAGAGCCCACACGCCCTGGAGCCTGCGTGCCACAACTAGAGAAGCCTGCACACTGCAACTAAAGAGAAACCCATGCACCACAATAAAAAGCCCGTACGCCCCAACGAAAGATCCTGCATGCCTCAACGAAGATCCTGCATGCCGCAACTAAGACACAACACAGCCAAAAATAAATTAATTAAATAAATAATAAATAAATCTTTTTTAAAAAAGAGTGAACAATTAATTGCTTAATGTGGTAGTACAAGTCTTCTCAGCCTTGGGGAAACACTTTCTCTTCATTGCTCAAAGTTAGAAAAACTGAAAGGCGGTAACAAGTGCTAAACTGGAGAGATCTGAGCTCTCCCCCCACACATGGGCAATGACTTATGGAAAGGTCAGGAAATGAATTCAATGACTGACAACTCACAGCTTTTCAGATATGATTTTGCATGAGTTGGAGACAGCAGAGCAGATCACCTGCATTAAGACTATTAACTTGTAAAACATTTAATTTGTGTATTTAGGAAAGTGTGTGCTAACAGTGTACCAAAAGGTAAACTTTATTTTCCCTGTAGATGCTGGTCAGAGTGTGAGCACTGTTGTCCCCAAATGCACCATTCCACCTCAGAAATGCCCACACTCAAACAACAAATCAAAGAAATTATTTTGCATTGGTAAATTTATTGCTTTCTTGTGATTAAAAATATGAGTTTTATGTATGTATTTGTCTATAAATTTGTGTCTTGGTATATCAGTCATAATCCACAAACTTTCCAAGAGCAAGGAGGATGTTTCTCATTTTCTATTTCTTTGATGCATTTCCTATGTTTTTTAAACTTAACAAAACAACAAAGAAGTGCAGACTTATGAGTAGAGCTCCTTTTATGGAGGTTCTGAGACCCAGTTTCCAACATGGTGGATGGGGAGGGTCCCCACACCAACAAACCTTGGACAGCAGCAGTGTGTCTAAGAGTACAACTCAATTCTGACACTAACTACCCAGGCAAAGTATCAGATTCCACAGGTTAAGTGTTCAGTCCTATAAGATTTCCTCAACGCCCTAACCACTTCAGAAGCCAGTTGCAAACCCAAGCTGTTACCTGTGCTTCTGACCAATTGGCTACAGACTGGAGGTTCCATCAATCCCCTCCTTGGACTTCAGATTCCAGCCACAAGTCCAGGTTGTTACCTGTGCTTCTGAGCAGCTGGCTATAAATCAGAAGTTCCCATGACCCCCTCCTCAGGTTAGATTAATTTGTTAGAGTGACTCATAGAACACGGAAAAACATTTTACTTACTAGACCACCAGTATATTTTAAAAGGATATAACTCAGGAACAGCCAGGTGAAAGAGGTGCATAGGGCAAGCATGGTGGAAGGGCATTCTCCTTGTATCTCTATGTGTTCACTGACCCAGAAGCTCTCCCAAACCTGTCCTTTTGGGGTTTTATGGAGGCTTCATTCATTCATAAAACCTTTCGGGGTTTTATGGAGGTTTTATGATTGATTGATTACATCATTGTCTACTGGCTATTGATTCAACCTCTATCCCCTCTCCCCTCCGCAGAGGTCTAGAGGTGAGACTGAAAATTCCAGCCCTCTAATCACATGGTTGTCCATTGGCAACAGTCTCCATCCTTAGGTGCTTTCCAAACTCACCTTGTTAATATAACAAAAGACATCTTTATCACTCTCAACACTTTGGAAATTCCAAGGGTTTGGGAGCTGTGAGCCAGGAACTGTGGATGAAGACCAACATATGTGAGAAATATATGTTTGGTCATCTGAATGACCAAACATATATTTCTTACAAGTCACAATATCACAGCTCCTAAATCCAGAAATCTACTCACCGTTTTTACTTGTATGCCACCAGGTATCATTAAAAATCAGAAGCCAAAATGTGTGGATCTAATGGGAGGATTTCCACGGGATTGTGTGATCTCTTCTTCCCTCCTGTGTGCACACAGGTGGTCCAGCCAGGTGCAATTCCTGATGTGGGAGGAAATGAAGGCATTTCTCCTGGTCTTGACCCATTCCTCTATAAATGAAAGGGGCCATGATATTTGTGCAGAGGAGCATATGGCAATGACAGTAAAATGTAGCTCTCCTGAGGAAAGACTGAGAGGGACCCTGATGGTGGTTTGGGTTTCTCAACAGCCCCAAGCTCTGGTGAAACGTCTAAACCCACAGGGGTCATTAGTACATACACTGATGTGTGCTGTAGGTATACATCACAACAAACTCTATGATCTCCCCTAGGGTCCAGACAGAAAATGAGCCCCATGAAAATTTGTCCCTTGATATGGAAAGAATTTATTACTTCATGTAAGTAAAATCAGGGACTCAATCCATTTTTGTTCTATAAACATAAATACTGATGGATCATTTGCTTCCTTCCTCTTTTCCCAAGAATTATTATGTAACTAAAAAACAACTGAGGTATAATCAGTCCCATCCCACTTGGAAAGAATCACTTTTTTTCCCCTTAGACCTACGGAAAATGGGGCAGAAGTATTCAGACATTGTTTTATTAAGACTTTTATGTATTAAAAAGAAAGAACCCATTGTCCTAGATAGTTGAAGAATTGTTTAGGTGCATTGATCAATTGAAAGTTTATTACTAATTTAAGAAAATGACAGGGAGAACAATTTTGCTTTATTTAGTTAGTTAGGATTTATACTTTAGTTTCAAAACCTAACTAGAGGGAAATTGAGCAAGTATCATGAACTCCTAATTTATTAGACTGTGTATATATGACTGTGTTTTTAATGCTCTTACAGAGGCATGCCAAGGCTGAAACAGAAAACGAACAATAATAGATAAATGAATACAAATTGAGTCCCTGCAATCAGCCATGCAATATCAGAGAAAAACAGGCGAGCTTGAATCAATTGGCTAAGAGATTTATCAAAATAATTATTGGGTTCTTTGGAATACACACAGTTACAGAGTCAAGGAGTAAAAACTTACCATATAGGTAAATGTTTAGAACTTGTAGATTTGTGGAATATGTTTTTTATACAGACATATATACATATATGTGTTTACATGCCAACCGCCTCCATCCTTCCCTGTTATAATAAAAGAGTAAATCCACAGAAGACCCCAGAAGCACACAGAAAACATGCATGCAGGGGTCGGTTCTTGGAGAGCAGACAGATTTAATAAATCCCAGTGTTCCCAATTTCTCTGCCCTTTTGGGGCAATAAGTGTCAAATCACCACTGTAAATTAGCTCAGTTCCTTCTGCCTGCTGATGAAGCTATTTTACTTCCTGTTCCCAGCCAGCCCCACATATCACCCTCCTCCTAGTCCCCTCCCTTCAGGGCCTTTCCATCATGCTAGGATAGCTAGTTTAGTTAGTTAATTCACTTGACAAATCAGTCACATGATTGGGTGGTGGGGAAAATGATCAAATTAGTTATTTGAATAAATCAGCCAGTCTTTTGGTAAACTATAAACATAGCTCTGGAGAGTTACAGCTTCGGAAAAACTAATGTTTGAGAACAACTTTTTAATTATTCTTTATGATTTTAGTCATTCTTTATAATGATTTGTGCTAGAAAAAAGTCCAGCTGTAACAGAGGGATGCCTGGAAGAAAGGGAGCGATGCTGGGGAGAGCAGACCAAAGACATCCTGTAGGGAGAAGAGGTAGCTCTACCTTGCAGTTAAGATGAAGAGGGGTTCATAAAGCATGAAAGAGTCAATTTCTATAAAATTTTTGTTCCATATAATTTTATATAACTTTCCCCACATTCTTAGTGAGTATGAGAATTTGCATACAGAGTGCATACAAGGCAACGCATGAGTCAAAGGTGTCGTATTGTCATAGGGAATCAAAGCTACAGGAGGCTCAGTGGAACCATTCCTGGGCACAGCAGTTCATCATGTCATGAGAATCATTACCTCTATTCAAGTTTCCTCTATTCAAATTTAGCCTTCTATTCAAATTTCCTCTACACTTAAGCATTGATTTTACTCATTTAGAACTTGACATTAAGCTTTATGTCAGTGGTAGTCTAGTTATAAATTAATAATAATACCACTATATTACATTTCACAAAATATTTTCAGACCCAGAATTTAATTCTGTCCACAAAAAGTTAATCATTTATTTATTCAACAAGTATGCATTGAGTGATAACCACATACAAACCAGTACTTGAGGTGTTTGAGATATGTCAGATATATCATTATCAACAGACAATGATCCCTCCCCTCAGGATGCTTACATTCTATCCAGAAAAGGCAAAAGCAAAAATAAATAAATAAATAAATAAAAATAAACCCAATAAATAGGATAACAATAAAATATATTAGAAGCTGATAAGTACTATATTGAAGAAAAGAGCCTCCACTGGGCCCAGTGAAGGGGAGTGGGAGGGTAAGCTCTGGGTGGGTTCTGGGGTAGGTCAGGTTGTATAGTTCTGAGAAGCTGTATTTGAGCAAGCTTAAAGAAAGAAAGGGAATGAATTAAAGAAGCATCTGGGAAAAGGAAATTGCAGGTAGAAGGCACAGCTGGGAGAAAGGCCCAATAGTAGGAAGTGCCTGGTGGTGTAAACCCAGCCAGGAGGCCAGAATAGATGGAGAATAATAAAAGGGGAAGTAAGGGGAGGGAGTCAGAATCAGAGTAGGAACTTGTGCTCAGATCTTCTAGGGTCTGAGAGTTTGTTGTAAAGATTTTGGCTATAACTATAAGTTGGATGGAAGGTAGCTGCAATGGTACTACAATCTTGGGTGCTAAAAGGATCAGTCTGGCTGCCGCATTGAGAAAGGACACAGAAGTGGCCGAGGTAAAGCCAGGATTATTGTTAGGAAACTAATGTAATAACCCAGAGGGAGAGGATGGATGTTAAGACGATGGTTTTAGCAGCAGAGTGGTTAGGTTAGCTCTGGCTGAACTCTAGATATATGCTGAAGGTAGGGCCAACAGGGCTTGCTGATGGACCAGATATGAGAAAGTAAAATCAGGAAAGGAGTTAGCCAGACTGTGGAGTCTTTATCCACTGGGAAAGATTCTGTGTATTGTGTATGAGTGAGTGTGTGTGTGTGTGTGTGTGTGTGTGTGTATGGAATTGGGAAGGGAAGGAGTAGGGACTGTAATAGGAGATGCACAAAGCTTTGTGAAACTTGGAATGCAAGGGATGAAGGAAGATTTAAGTTGGTTTAGTAACTAACATACCTCATGATAGATGCACATTGGGATAATAGGATTAAAGGGTGACAGTGGAGACTAGGATGTTAGCTTTCTTGGTAGGGAGGAGGCATTCGTAGGATTCCCTTTTCGCCCCTTGAAGAGGGTAGCAGGCCTGAGGCCATGAGGCTTCCTTGTCCTGGTGAATGGGTGGAGCCCCCAGGGGTGACATGATCTGAGACCAGTGACCCTGTCCCTCTTGATCCCTATGGGGAAGGGGCTCTACTGCTCTGAGTGTATGTTCTCTGCCATGACTCCTCTCATAATTGCTGGCCCTATAGTGACATGGACACTCAAGTGTTACAGCAAGTTGCCATGCCTCATTTAAGCCCTGATCATGGGGAAGCATGAACTGAGACCCACTGCATGAGCCAGTTTCTACTTAGTTCATGAACAGAAAAGGCCTAGAGAATTCATGGTGTATAAAATATCAACAAGAGGGATGTAAGGGTACATTATTATCACCTCTGTTTCCAAAAGAGACAAAGAGGGGAATTGTTTGTTCATGATCAAACATACATGTATCAAATATGAATATACAGAAATCTTTGTTTAATACAAGGCCCCTTCAATAAAATATGTAAAGCCATCTGGAAATACAGTTTGATAAAATTTTGCTATTTCTAAAATTATTATACTCCATAATGTTCCTCCAAATGTAAAAAGTCTGAAAAGAAATATACTAATAAATATAGAAAGAAAACTATATTAGTAATGTTATTGCAAAGTATGTGAAAGATTTTAGTCAAAGAAATCTCTCTAGATGAGAAAAGCTCCTTAAAAGTCAAGGTAGAGTTAAAGCAGAGGATTAAAGTCTTGGTGGATTATTATCAGGATTAGGTTATCTAAATTTTCTATTAATTAATAATTATTTAGCATTTAAGCATTTTAGCATTTGGTTAGCAATCATTTATTAGACATAGATATAGAGAAAGATGGTAGCAGAGTTAGCTTTCAATAATTTTTAAGAATTTTGTTGGAAATGTACAGAATATACTTTTAAAATAAGTCAAATGTTATTATCATTTCATCATTCTGGTCATTTTTACATTGTATTTAAGTAGTAAAGTTGAATTTAAACCAATCATATAAATCACAACCTTACTTATTTCCCAAAACATTGGGAGGTCAATATCATTGTTCCATGTACAGGAATCATACTAAGTAGCTGAGACTGAGAGAGAGAGGTTGCTTGTTTGAAGTCTTACAACTAGGTAATGACTAGGTCAAAGAACTAGTTGAATCAGAATTCTGAGAAATTTCTACTCTAAAAAATGTATCGATGCTGTACACCTGAAACTAACACAATACTAACACAAACTAACACAAAATCAACTATGCTTCAATTTAAAAAAATGTATCCAAAGATAAAGGAAAAAGTTGTAAGGGATAAGGCATGAGGCTCAGTGATATTAGAATCAGAGGAATGAATTTCATCATTCTCAAAAATTGACCCCTGAGTGAAGAGGATTTAAAGGGTAATTGAATAGTCATAGGAATCATGAATATAAAAAGGGATGGTTCTGAATATATTAATCTAGAAGGAAATGGAAGGTTAAACAATAAGAGGTATAAAGCAAGAAAAGAAGAAAGAAGCAATAAAGAGCAAAAGTGAGAGAGACAGAGACAGAAAGATGCAGAGGCAGAGAGACAGAGAAAGAGGAGAGAATAAGAGAAGGAAAATAAGGAGGCAGAAAAAGAATTACGGAGCTGATGCTAGAACAATATTGGACTGTTCTGAACCAATTTAAGAATTGCCATTCTTAAATTCTAATTCTTAATATATGGAAGATTGGAATGAAGAGATATTAAAAGGAATGAGACATTAAAATAAATGTATAGATATCTTTGTTTAATATGAGGTCCATTCATTTGAAGAAAACACATCAAGAAAGTATGTGGAGCCATTTGGGAAAGGAGTGGTAAGACTGCTCCATTTCTAAAATTACTATTCTATACAATCCTTGTCCAAACACAAATATTTTATATTTTCTCTTTTGCCCCTATGGGAAAATGTCCATAGTGACAAGGAATGAGGTGCTGACCTAAATGGGGACATCTGTTGAGCCTTCACATACGTATACCCTCCATTCTACTCCAGGAAACTTTGCTAGGCTTGGGGTGTATCTTAGCAACAGAATTTTAGGAAGGATCGTCTCTAATGTTAGAAGCAGGGTGAAAATGACCCCTGGATGCCCAATTTTCTAACTCCACTTCTGTCATAGGTGGTAAGATAAGAGGAGTCGTGTCACAAATGAAAAAATAAGGTCGAAGAAAACCAGAGAAAAGGTGATTGAACGTGTAAATATAAGACCCATGTGTGATGTTGTAAAAGGAGATTTCACCTGCTTCATAGTCCAAGAAAATCCCAATGCAGCGAGGCCGTTCCAGGTGGAGGAGAGGAACTGATGGAGAGGCAAGGACCATGTACTCACTCCCTTTCAGTAGCCACATGGCCCAGACCCCGTTCTCAGGAGATGGTGTGGTTTCCCCCTTTCTTGACACTGTGTCTTGACAGACACCTAACCCCCATTCTGCTCTTTCTCCCACCATGACTTCCCAGTAATGCCTCCCTGATGAGAAGTTCTGCAAACCCAGGATACAAGGCCATGTGTCAAATCGCTCAGGGTTGTTGGGGACATCCCTCCATAGTTCTCCATCCTGCACACTGCGCAGGTCAGCAGTCAAGAGGAGGCTAGGATGTGCTGTGGCAGGATCCAGTTTTATGTCAACTGCAGAAAGAATTTTGTGGAACATGTAAAAGAACAGAAAAGACTGGTGAAAACTTAGGAAGCCATGATATTGAGAACTGTCACACCATTCCTCACTCTCCCTCTAATAACTCCTAGAGATAACAAAATATGTATTTCACCTTGCAGGTCGATGAGTATATGCTTCATTGCTTTTGAGTGTATTCCACTGCTATGTCTGCATAATCCAGGACTCGTTACTGCCCCAGTTCAAACATAACCATTGATGATAAGACAAACCATGTGCATGACCATTTAGATTCCTTTTATCTCTATCCAGAGCACTTTGGAAGATCTTTGGTGCTCTTTGGAAGATCTGCATTTAAAATAAAATTTACAGCTCCCTTGGGATTTTTTTTTCTCCTCAAAGCCTATAGGAAAAATTCATTGGTATAAAATCCACCACTTTCAAAGCTTTGTTACTATGGTGGGAAGAATTCTAAGATGAGCCTCATGACCTTCAGACCCTGGTGGTACTCTCATGATTCTGTTATATTATGTGACAAGAGGGAGATTATCTGAGTGGGTCTAATAAAACCACCTTTTAAAATCAGAGAGGTTTCTTTGGCTATCAGGCTGCCACCAGAAGTGGAAATCAGAGAGATTTGGATTTGATGTGTCATTGCTGCCTTTGAAGATGGAGTGGGCCACAGCTGAGGAGAAGGGTGAGTGACCCCCAACTGATAACCAGCAAGGAGATAGAAATCTCAGTCCCCCCAACTGATAACCAGCAAGGAGATAGAAATCTCAGTCCCACAACTGCAAGGAACTGCTTTACATCAACAAACTGAATAAGCTTGCAAGTGGACTCTTCCCTGGATCCTTTAGAGAAGGCCAGCCTGGTCAACACCTTGATTTCTGATCTTATGAAATCTTAAGCAGAGATGCCAGCTGATCCCATGTGGTTATCTGATCTGAAGAACTGTGAGCCAATAAATGGATGTGGTTTTGGTAGCTAAGTTTGTGGTAATTTGCTATGCAGCAATAGAAAACTACTACTGATACTGTGAAGTCCCAGTGAGATTGATATGAAATTTTATTTGTACATATAATTAATAAATACATCTACAAATGAAATGACCTCAGTGAAGAAGGGAGGATGTAAAATATTCAGTGTCTTTTTGGTAAACATTCAAAATTAGTAAATTTCATTAATCACATTTTAATTTTTAATATACTAATAACAAATACTAATATGCTGACTGTTATTCTTATTTGTCTCTAAACCACTTCTAACTATCTTTTATTGATACTCAAGCCTGAATGGGTCACATAAGTAATACATCATCTATACTATCCCATGGAACCCCACCCTCAAGGGTGCCACTATCATCCTCATATTGTAGATGAGGAGACTCAGAGTCCAAGAGATTATGTGATTTTCCCAAATTATATGATTTTCCTGTCATAAGTAATGGGAATTGAAAAGTGGGTCTCCGTGGAATTGTGTTAGGCCTATTTAACAGATTTCACGTCATCATGCACCATTCCCACTCCAGCACACTTCTTTGCTCCATTTATAAGAAAATAAATCTGTGAAATAGTTGTTAATACATCTATCTCCAGTTCCTCTCCCTACCTCTTCTTTCTTAAACTCAGTTGCTCACCAAGATAGAATAATACCTTAAGCAAACTACTCCTTCTTCCCAGTGCCCCATGCATTGATAAATGATCAGTCCTTAAAGTTCACCTTAAATGCCTTTTCTGTAGCACTCAACACTGTTGAGAATCCTTTCGTCCTGGGAAACCTCACTTCTCTTTCCCAAAGACACCAGTCCTCATGCTTTCCCTCCCTCTCCACTGGCCTCCCCTTCTTGGTCTCCTTTGCTGTTTTCTCCTCTTCTGCTCCATCACTGCTATTCGAGAAGCCAATGGTCTCAGGAGTGGGACCTCTTGCCTCCTTCTCAGATCACTTCTGATGTGTTCTGGGGCTGGCAGGCACATTGCATTCATTAAACTCCATTTATATGCTTACTAATTCCAAGTATACATATATCTCTAGCCTAGACTTTTCTCCCGGAACTCCATAGGCGTAAATTCGTCTGTGTGCCTGACATCAACATTTGGATATTTAATGTTCATCACAGCATTGATGTGTCTAAAACCCATTTCCCTTCTTCTGCCTCACCTGCAACTTCACCTGTCAATGTAAACAGCAATTTCATGACCCAGTTCTGGAGATTTAAACCTTGGAATCATTCACGACGTTTCTCCTTCTCTGACACCTCACATCTAATCCAACAGCAGATCTTGCCAGCTTTGCCTTCAAAATACCAAGATTCTGTCCATTTCTCTGCACCTCCAGCACTACTACCCTTGTCCAATGGACAATCGTCTCTGATTGGATTATTACAACAGATCCTAACTGGCTCTCCCACATCAAGACTTTCCCCTCTGTAATTTATTCTCAATAACGCACACAGAGTGATCGCCACAAAACATTAATCCAATCATCCTATTCCTCCATTTACAGCTTTTAACTGATGTTCTATTTCACGTGGAGGTAAAGCACTGCTCACAGTGGCCTGCCTGTTGGGTCCTGTGCTACTTGGACTTTTCTTGGCCTCCCCAGCTCTCCCCTCACTCACTCCACCACAGCTGCACAGAACTCCTCATAACTCCTGGAATGCATCTTCCATATTTCCATCTCAGGCCTTGGCACTCATTTCTGATGCCTGGAATGCTTTCCTCGATGATCAAATTCCAAATTAGATGCCCTAACCCCAGAACTTCCAGCCACCCTTAATTTATTCTTTTTTTCAATATTCTGTATCATCTTCTAACATTCTGTGTATTTTGCATAATTTAAGCAAATATATGCAACATGAAGCTGTAGATTTGTAAGTTGATGTTATTGTTCAATTTTATATTCAATGTTTAGAAGAGTTGCTGTCATAAAATACACAATATTTGTGGAATTGATTAGTTAATTCAGTAAAAATAAGTGGGAATATGGAGACACTGATTATGAGAGTGTAGTAACTTGCAACATTTCATGCAGTTAGTACATATTGCTTTGCCCATCAGAACATTGATTAAATCATTGAACAGGACTGATAAGATGGGTTTTCTCATCATGAGACAAAGTGGTTTCCCTGTAAGTAATAAAGCCACTATTTAGCCACTGTCTGTTTTCATTACTTGGTATAAATTGAATATAAAAAAGAAATTAAAAGTATTGAACCGTTACTGTTTTAAAAAACAACATAATAGGACCAAACAAACTAATTATAACACCATAGTGCCTACAGAGAGTACTTAAATATAATTGACTGAATATTTTTGGCTTTATTAACTATCTAATTTAAGAAATTCATCAAATTGCCAGATAATAAAATAATCCAAACCTTATATTATTTGATACACTGCAATGCTTTCATATATTGATGATTTTTTGTTTTCAAATGTTTCATTTTGTCCTCCAAACAATACAATATTTTAGCATTTTATAAACAAGGAAATGGAGATTGATTAGAAGTAATGTTACTTATATCACAGCTAATGTCACTTTCAAGCCCACCATTCTAACCAAATGTAGCTTATATGGGTGTCAGTGACTCTGATATTCTTTCAGACTATTCAGAAGTATCTCAACATTCTTTTTTTTTTATTCTGAGCACGGTGCTCTCTTCCTTCCTCCCTTATAGTTTGGCATAAATGTATGACTCACTTCTATCAATAAAATCCTCAGGAAAGCCCTGTGTGCCACTTCGGAGTAGTGCATGATTCATCATAATCTTGCCCTTTTCCATGGCTACCAGCAACAGGAAGGAGGTGGGGCTCTGTCTGCACGGGTCCCCAGAGTGAGATTATGTGAAATTAAAGCCTCCACAATCTAATAATCAACCTAAAACATGATCTCGAAATAAAACCTTTCTGATTTTAGCCACTAAACTTCGGGTCCTGTTTGTTACTATAGCCTGACTGGTACAGTAACAAATTGCAGTAAGAGCCAAATTCCAGGTATCATAGTTCCTCGAGCTCTAAAATGCAGCCTACCTTGGAACTTTCTCAACATTTCCCTCATCCCAGGGATGCGACACATTGTCTTCAGCTCCATGGGGATGGTCTCCAGATCCAGCCGTGTGACACTCTTACTTCTGAGAAGAGCACAGAACCCACAGTTCTCAGTAGGGTTATCCACCAACCTCCCCAGCCTCTCCCAACCCATTCTTTGATTCAGAAAGTAAACATACCGGCTCAAGGCTCCTCCCGCACCCTGAAAGTGAAAGAGAAACAAGTAGGTGTGAGTTAGACCTCTGAACTGCTTTTGACAGACTGGGGACACACCATGAACATCTCTTTAGGAATTATTGGAAATCATTAACTATTAAGGTAAAACTATAAGAAACATGACTCTCAATAAAAGCTAAAAACAGGCTGTTGTTGAGTTTTCTCATGAATTTAAAATAATATAATCAGTTTGCCTCTATTAAAATAAAATCAGACCACACAAAGTTTAGGTTAATTCCTATAATATCTATTGGTTTAACTATTTTCTGAATTGATAATTCTGACATTTCAATATTTTAGTAAAGAGTTACATTCTGTGAATGCAATTAGGGTAAAAACAGATTCTAAGTATCTTCAGAATTTAGTTGAGTAACAGTGAAAGGTTAGACATAAAATGTTGCTCTCAATGTCCTTTTAAGAAAACCCTAAATTCCTCATTCTTTGAACCAACATACCATGTCTAAATTACCTAAGTGGATAAAAATAGAAGTCATTAATATCTAGCAACATTTTATCTCAAAGTAGATTATTAAATAAATCACCTGCATTGCATTTCCCCTCTCCCTCTAAAAAATAGCTACCTGTTAGATTAATTTTGACGGGGCATAAAAACAGGGAAATGATTAGCTTTACTTTTCATCAGAATGACAGGCCTTGTTTTTGGCCATTGCGGGTGAAATATAGCTTACTGGTACTGAGAAAGAAAGGGAAAAGAGGGTATAAAAATGAAACTAAATTATTTGAGAATATATTCCCCCTAAGATTTATAAGACATTTTAACATTTCTTCAGTGCTAATAAACAATAACTGTATATACACTGTGTTTTGAGATATGGTAAGATGAGACAATGAATATTACTGAAAATGCCAGAGTTCTTGTGTTTATTTACTGTCTGAAATTTAGAAAATTTATTCCTTTCTGACAGTTTGCTCACTAGGAAGTGGGCATAGCAATACTAATAAAAATAATAATAACAATACTAATAACAACAACACAAATTTTACTGATATATAGATATATTGAAGACAAAATGGGACAAATTAAATAAAAATGTTTTGTAAATGCATTCATTTAATGACCCCCCACTCTGTAACCAGTGCTATTTATCACAGTACTTGCATGAGGATAGGAATTACTTAGTTCAGAAATCCCTAAATGAGGCACTGGGGATGAGATACAATGAAGCGTGCCCAGAAAATTTCTATTGCAGTGAGTTCTATCATGATAGCATGCATCCAGCAACAACGATGACTTTCTCAATTCACTTGGGATTTAATGCCTTCAAGGAGGATTAAAAGGAAATATTTCCTTTTCCCTGTTATTTGTCTCTTTGTTCTATAATCTCAAATATAGCATGGGCAAGCTGCATGGAGCCCAGGCAATTTCTCCCTACCACACCTGGAATAGTCATGCAATATGGGCTAGAAAATTAGCATTTGTCTTAAAAATTAACGTGCGAATTTCAAGATGGACAATTTAAAATATTACTCATACTTTTGGTTATTGACATTTAAATGGGTTAATAAGACTTTTTTGGATTGGCCATCACTGAAATACAGCAATATCATCATCGACCGATTTTGAGGTTATAGATTGTCCTTTTTCTGTTTAATCATCTGTAAATCATTAAATTGATTTTAGTTTTAAAAATACTTAAGTTTTGTCTTTAGTATGAACTATTTTATATGATTCTCTAGGGTCCCTTCAGATTCTGATGCTAGGATTAAGAATTAAGATGCTTTTCAAGTAAATTCTAGGGTGCCCTTTCCCTAAAGATCATAAATGCTTAAGCTGTTTGTCTCTGAAAGCTGCTATTTGTCCCCCTGTTCTCAAGTCTACCCATCCCTCCCCTCCCAGGCACCCAGCCCCACCTCCAGCAGACCCAGAGCTGGGCGCTGGCACCTCTCCTCCAGCTCCTCTGCCAGATCCTTCAAGGCTCTGCTCTGCTGAACCAGCCGGTTCTTGCTCTCCCGCAGTCTCTGCAGGGTGGCTCGTTCCTCCTCCTCCAGTCTTCTAAGCTGCAGTTGCTCCTCCAGGGCTAGTAAGCCACGATACTTTTCAAACTCCAACCTGAAGCGTTGCCTCTGCGTTTCCACTTTCTCCTGGAGTGACACAGTGCATCGAATGATCAGCAGTTGGGGCAGAGCATTTGGCCTCCACCTTCACGGATGGGATGACGAAGCTGGAGAAGGCAATGTCTGGAGTGATCTCATCTTCATAACTCTATGAACGGACCCACTGCATTTTAACAACATGCAGAAGCCAGAGACTACTCATGAGAAGTGGCCTGCTAGAGTTTTCAAACTTAGAGTTTGAGAAATACTGTTGGATTTGGGATCCCATTTCCATGGACTTGAGGACAAGGCACTTTCATATTCAAGTTTCAGTACCATATATAAAATGGGGGAAAAGAAGGGTCTGGGAATTAGAATTAAATATCAAACTGTTGAGCACAGTGACTATAGAGTCGTTGCTCAATAGAAGTTAAAATTTACTATTAGTCACTGGAATGAGAACTGTGTGGAAATAACTGAATTATGAAGAGAGATTAGAGAGACCTGGATTTGTAAATGTGAATAAGAAAATGTTTATAGAGATTAGAAAATATTCCTCAATAATGTGGTAATCATGAAACTATAAGGCTAACATTCTCTGCAGAGCCAAGAAAGAAATAAGTTATTCTCAGGTCACTTATTGCAAAGGTTCAGGGAACTCATCTTGATTTCTACCCAAATCTCACCTCTATAATTTTTTAATAGACCTAAGGAACACATTTCGATACAGCATTAATATATCTAAATTTTATTCTCTGGAGACTGGTGTGTGGAAAAGTAGCTTTAAACTAAGACTAAGAGGCAAATTGCCCTCCCATAGTCTCTCCACATTTTGAATTCTCTGGTCCATTATTAAACATTATACCATTTTGGTTCAATTTAAGAACACAAGCTAGTGCCTTTAAAAGAATTCTAATAACGATTTTCCTCAAATTTCATAAGATTCAACTCTTTCCTCCAATTTCCCATTTCTACCTCCTTCTGCCACTTTCTAAACAACTAGATTCATATAATTCTGACCTCTTTAAAGTCAACCAACTGTGAATTCCATATTCTGATCTGAAAGGTACAACTCATTGAATTTCTCCCCCATTCTCCATGTTGGAGGCTGTGCTATTGAGGAGTGGTGCTAATAACTCAGTCATTGAAAAACAGTGGAATTATATTTGGGTCATAAGAGATAACATGGTCCAGAGGGTTTTAGTTGCAATTCACTCTTCTCTCATATCATCCTTCTGAGTACTACAATTATATCTACAGATACAGAAAGGCTAAGGGTTTTCACAGAATTTAGAGTTTATTTAAGCCCATGCTTGTTGCTTTTGGCTCACATAGATACATTTTCAAAGGTAAAAATCATGCTAGTTTATTTGGCATAGGACAGGGATCTTAGAATCATCTCTACTTTAGAATAATCAGCGGAGGGTTCAAAAAATGAAGGAACCCATATCTCAGATATGGAATTTCTGATTCTGTAAATTTGTGATCAGGTCAGGATTAAAAACAATTGACTTGGATTGTTAGCATAAAAAGAATAAAAATTATCAATAAACATCACTATCAATGAACTTTACATAATAATATACATAACTATGGGAAAAGATAAGACTTATCACAGAAGAAAAATACAGCAAAAATAATCCTTATGAAAATATTGTCAGAAAACAGAGCACAAGACAAAATTTTTGAGAAAAGAAGAAAGAATTATAAAAATAAAAGGGTTCCTTGGAGAAGGACAGAGAAGAGAAATATTCTATAAAATAGATTCTATATATATTATAATACATATTATATAAATAAAAACACCTGTGTAATTTCCATATACAGCTTCTCAATATTGACCCTATTGACATTAGACCAGGTGATTCTTTGCTGTGATTTTTTTGGGGGAGATGTGACTGTCCTGTGCATTAGGGTGTCTAGCAGCATTTCTGGCCTCTACACATGAGTTGCTAGTAGAGCACCCACCATCTCCCAGTTGTGACAACCAAAAACATCTACACATATTACAAAATATCTCTTGGAAGGCAGCACTACGCCAGGTTCAGAATCACTCTGTGTATGTTTGTGTGTGTGTATGTATAAATAGGTAAGAGAAAAAAAGAGCTCATGAGGGGCTTCCCTGGTGGTGCAGTGGTTAAGAATCCAGCTGCCAATGCAGGAGACATGGGTTTGAGCCCTGGTCCGGGAAGATTTCACATGCCATGGAACAACTAAGCCCATGCGCCGCAACTACTGAGCCTGTGCTCTAGAGCCCGCGAGCCACAACTACTGAGCCCATGTGCCGCGACTACTGAGGCCTGCATGCCTAGAGCCCATGCTCCGCAACGAGAAGCCACTGCAGTGAGAAGCCCGCACACCGCAACAAAGAGTAGCCCCCACTTGCCACAACTAGAGCTGTGCCCATGCACAACAACGAAGACCCAACACAGCCATAAATAAATAAATAAATAAATAAGAGAGCTGATGAGGTATAATAAAGATAAAAAATATTTATGGATGACTGAAAAAGAAAATTCAGACTGTCTTTCTATATGTAAGATGATGACTATTAACCTGTATTTCATATATATAAGTGATGTGAAATATTTACTATTTCATTCATCTAACAAATGTACATTTTTTAAACTAGTACAGGCAGTACAAAACTCTGTTCTAGGTGATGCAGTGAGTTAAGATGAGTAAAATCAAGTGAGTGAGTAAGATCAAGATCAGTAAAGTTTATTTACAACTTGGATTGGGGTCATATTAACAGAGATAAAAAGAACACAACTGTACAATATAATTTGAGGGGATGAGGTGATCCAGGGTGAAACTGAGATTTTTTTTCTTGAGTACCTTTGTAGATGGAACAAAAGTGCTGGAGTGCTGGTGGAAGAATGATTTAGTGACCCAAATTTGGATTCTTCAAATAGGCTAGCCTCCTGAACCCCAATATTCTCTCACCTTCCAAATGATAGTTTTCCTTCCCACACTGGCCTCCTGAGTCAAGGCTTCCTCCATCTCTTTCCTCACATGTTCCTGGGCCATCTGGAGCTTTACCTGTTTGGGAAGATATGCAGCAGCCATTACAGATACCCTCATTCAGTACTTAATATTGACTGGGTATGAGGGGAAATACAAAGATCAGCTAAAACAGGCCCTAGAAAACATATAAAAATGTTCGACCTCGTTAATAACTGTTAAACATAAATATGTTTTTAAATGTTGATGCCAGATGGAATCAAAGATGTATCTAAAAGTGTGTTCATTGTATTTTAAATAGTAAAACTGTAATTAACCAAAGTGTTAAAAATACGGGAGTGAGAAAATTTTATTTTCACAGGATGGAATTAAAATAAGGCATTGCAGAATATTTAATGACAAGAAATACAAGTATAAAGAAAATTAAAATAAGTATACTTCATGCAACTTTGCACCAAGTTTGAAAAATAAAAATCCTTATGATGAATATATAAAAACTAGGCAGAGACCAATGAAAATATATTCAATAAACAAAATCTCATATACTAATTCTTGGTTGAAAAGTGATGCTATTCCTTATATCTATATATTTCAACTGCTTACAGTTATTTATTACTTTATAATCAGAAGTGTATTTATTATATTTGGCAGAAGAAAACTTGTAAGTTAATATTTACTAAATGAAAAAGAAATACAGAATGTCATAAATCTTACAAGGGGTAGAAAAATAATTTAATGAAAAGTAAATCTCTTTCAACCCTAGGACCCCTGCTAGAGGTAAACACATGTATTTTATTTACAAATAACACACACAAAGATAGACACATACACACATTTTAAAACTCTTCTCAAAGTCATTCAATAAGTCTCAGAAAAAACAAAACAAAAACAAAAACTAGCAAACAAAAAATGAAATTCTTCCCAAAGTCACTGAACAAGTCCTACACATCAAGGTTGTTCTTTTTTAAAGATAATATTCTAAGGTAGAGCACATAAAATAGAAGTAGAATCCATGGAGGCATTTAAAAAGATGAAAAAACTAGCAATTTTTTTAGTGTTTGGAAGGAATAGAATACTTCAACACTTATGGACAAAGGAAATTGTAAGCAAAAGCAAGGAGGTAAAAACCTGTGGCATGTTTGGGGACAACAGTGATTAGGCTAGTTTTGCTGGATCGAATGATTGGTTTAGACAAGAGCTATAGTAAGAAAACTTAGGGCATTAGAATGTCTTGACTGATAGGTTAAGGAGTTTAGAAGATATTTATTTGGTATTTAGTTGAAGAGCTACTGAAATAGAGAAAACTTCCTTAGAAATATGACATTATCTATGCAATATATAGTACCTTATGGATTAAAAGAAAAAAAGGCAGGAATATATTTCAAAACAGTAGCTAGCAACTGAATTTTGCAGAAGACAACCAAAATCAAGAAGAAACAGTAAGAAAGATATTTCTTGGTAGGTCCAGAGGGAAGTTGAGGGAAAAAAAATCACAAACCTTGATTTAGAACAATCAAAGTTAAAATAATAATAATTATTATTACTAATTATTTTGTTATTATAAATTATAGTACATAATATAAATATACAAAATATTATAAATTATACATTATTAATAATAATTTGTTAATTAAATTTATTATTATTTTAGAAAGTCGATATTTGCACTTTATTTCATCGTGATAGTACTTCAGGTAAAGGTCAGTAGATTAAAGATGACTTTAACCTCCTTTGTGCTAGCAGCCGTTCCAGATATTGAGAATTTAAATGTGTTCAGAATATGTCTAAAAACTTTTGATGAGCACCAGCAGGGAGAATCTTATTCATAGGGTTTCACAGATGCCACTTTTGTGGGCCAGGTACTCCAATATGAGTCACCTTTTCATTGAGGATGCTTACATCATAAGTCCACAAATACGTGTTGACTAGAGAAGGGCCTGTGTGCTTAGCTACTGGATTTCTACTTCAGAGTAACATGCATTGGCAGGCTTTAAAGGTGATCAGAGCCCTGTGCCCATCCAGAAACTATTCTTAGCAAATGTTCAAACATGAAGGTTGCTTTATGCACCCCAATGTTCACTGCAGCACTTTTACAATAGCCAAGACATGGAAACAACCTAAATGTCCATTGACAGATGGACGGATAAAGAAGATGTGGTACATATATACCATGGGATATTACTCAGCCATAAAAAGGAATGAAACAATGCCATTTACAGCAACATGGATGGACCTAGAGATTATCATACTAAGTGAAGTAAGTCAGACAGAGAAAGACAAATATCATATGATATCACTTATATGTGGAATCTAAAAAAATGATACAAATGAACGTATTTACAAAACAGAAATAGGCTCACAGACTTCAAAAACAAATTTATGGTTGCCAAAGTGGAAAAGGGCGGGGGAGGGATAAATTAGGAGTTTGGGATTAACATATACACACTACTACATATAAAATAGATAATCAACAAGGACCTACTGCATAGCACAGGGAACTGTACTCAATATTCTGTAATAACCTATATTGGAAAAGAATCTGAAAAAGAAGGGAGATATGTATATATATAATTGAATCACTTTGCTGTACACCTGAAACTAACACAACATTGTAAATCAACCGTACTCCAAAATAAAATAAAAATTTTTTTAAAATGTGTTTTGGTGACAATATTAATTAACATAGAGATAAACACTATGCAAAAGCAAGACATTATACAAATGATAGTTATTCGGAAGTGTTTCCAATAACTATGCGCACCTGTAACTAAGAGCCCATTGGACAACACAGCCCTCTACATCAGAGCTCTAGCTGTGGAACGCAGATTACCAACATCAGGAAAATTAAGACCAGCATGAAATTAAATGTCCAGGGAGAATTTCATGGGAGAGGAGGGCAACCTAAAATAATGGTATGTCTGAGCTCCTGAACAGGGGTCCCTAAAGGTGGGGTGTGCACGGAGCAAAGGCATGGAGACCTCAAGGTGAATGTGAGCCAGGAGGGTGGTTGGTGCGGAGGGCACAGGTCATTCAGATCAGGTGGTAGCATTTGGCTCTGTCCCTAGCAAGGCACTCTTCACACCTCTGACTCAGTCGGCTCCCCTGTTACAGATCAGCATTTCCAGACCCAGGAATCGTGGCCCTCCACGTGCCGTGGTAACACCTCTCACCTGGTAGCACCTGGCGGCCTCCTGCAGCGGTGTTGTGCGGTGGCTCCTGTGCTCTGGGGTGGTGTCACAGACCCAGCACAGAGCCTCCTGGTCCTCCTCACAGAAGCGGCTCAGCTCCTCGCCGTGCCTCACACACAGGCGCGCCCCTGAGGGCCCCGCGCCGAGCCCCAGCTGCCGCACGCTGTCCACCAGGCTGGCCAGCTGCCTGTTGGGGCGGAAGCTCTCCAGCCTGAAGGGACCCCGGCACTGCGGACAGGCATAGAGGCCGCTCTGTGCACTGTCGGACTTCTCGCAGAACTCGGAGATGCATCTGAGGCAGAAGCTGTGGCCGCAGTCCACACTGACCGGTTTCTGCAGGAAATCCAGGCACACTGGGCACCTAGCCTCCTCGCACAGCCGCTCCCCGGGCCCCCCCGAGGCCATGGCCGGCCGGGCCTCGCCCGGCCCTGCTGATAGCAGAGCCGCCTTCCCCAGCTGCCTGCGCTATCTCCCCTGGTGGTCTGGCACAGAAGGGAGGAACCCCACAGCGTGAGAAACAGACCCAAGATGGGTTTTATCCGCTGGCTAGAGTCCAAATGAGCTACTCCCAGGGAAAAGTTGTAACTCAGGCACCCTCAACCACAAGGATAAAATTAACATTCTAGTTACCCTAGCCTCCTAGGAAACTGATCATTTCTAACGGAATCCCTCATAGTATACCTTATTGGAACCCGAATTCTCATGTTTTCACTGTCAGTAAATTTGGAGAATTGCTTAGCTCCTTCCTTCCATTATTTTCTAACTACCCCATGACCTTCTTATCCTTATACGGCATAATGATTTCTTAAAGTTTTTTTTTTTTCCAAACTTTATTTTTTCTACCTCCTGTTAATTAGCCCATGATAAAAAATTTGGGTAGGTGGGTTGATAGGGAGATCCAAAAAAAATGTGTGTATAATAATGATGGGTCTATAGCCCAACAACAATGCAAAGCATTTAAATAAATACCTGGCCCAGTTCAGTGAGTCCTATAATGACTGCACACATGTTGTGATTGTTGCAAAGCATATCTTGGAGGTGGCAAAGCTGTAGGTTAAGGCATTGGTTATAAGAAATAATTCAAGCATATGTGGCACCTGTGAGGTGGCGAAGGCTGAGAAAGATATAGAAGAAGAGAGATGATTTGACAGAAAGGACGTGATCCCTACTTGGGATGAATATGGTGAGGTCATTAGGTCAGCCAGAAAGTAGACAAATGTGGAAAGTGTCTGTCATCTGCACAAAATGTAATTTTCATTTTGTTGAGTTTAAAGCAAAGATGCGCATGGCATGCCTGTAGCAAATCCTTCAGTCCTTCAATATGTGTTCCTCAGCACAAACTGCAAGTCTCAGACACAAAGGTAAGCAAAAGACAAATGACCCAGCTCTCAAGGGAACCTTAAGATGCATCAGGAGAACTCATAAAAGTATAAACTAATACCTGGGAGAAAGGACACTCACCAGTGCTGCAAGAATATAACAGGGCTTTGAACTAGCCTGTGGGGTTGGAGTTTGGCCCTTGGGAGTCTCTGAGTTAATAACTGAAGGGTGACTACAGGCTGAGCATAGGAAGGGGACTCTATCAAGCAGAACAGTCAGAGGGCACAGGGTACACAAGATGAACTGCTGCTGGAGGGAGCAGGTTTGCCCCAGGACATGAGGCAGCCAAGCAGGCTGGTTTGTGTTCGAGGTGAGGATGAGTGGCAGTGGATAAGGTCCCAGTGGGAGGCAGGGACAGATGACTCAGGTCCTTGCAGCTCCTGTGTGGTTTGTGGGTCCTCATTCTAAGGCCCAGGGCTTGTCCTGGAGCTTTGGTGGAGGGCAGGGCCTAAAGGGTTTTGAAGTTGTCTACCTAAAGGTTAGGTGGATAATTAAAACAGACAGATTCTTTGAGACCAAGAAGAGACAGTTATGAGCAGAACATCAAAGATGTGAATTTAGAAAAGAAAGGAAAAGGGCAAAAGTCTCAACAATAGAAAAGCAGGCCCTGGTCCCAGGCTGAAGACTGTGCCACTTGCTAGATAAGGGGCTTTAGACAAGTTTCTCTACCAAACTTCCTTTAAAATATTAGGACATTGTTAGTGCCACTCCTACAGGGCTGTTCAGAGGATTGAATAAGCTAATAGATGTCACACATTTGATACAGGTTCTGGCATGTAGTATTTATATTTAATTAAAGAAAAAGAGAAGAAATAGCAAAATAAATGGATAATTAGAATGTAAGCAGGAGATTTTTTTTTTCTATTTTCTTCAATATTATATCCCTAGTAACTTGAAGAGTAACTGACACATAAGACACCCAATGAATACTGGTTGAATAAATGAGTGTGGGAATGAATGAACAGAATCAGTACAGTTTATCCTAGAAGCTAATGGAGGATAAAATTTCAGTGACTATGTCAAATGTGAGATCCATATTTTTCTACATTTTACATATATGATTTTGACTTATATTGCTGTGACTCTCTAAGATGCTAGAACACATTTCTATGTTATTTGGAGACATAATAAAGCATCATATTGCTCAAATGTATAGAGGAATTAATAACTCAGCTCACCTGAATGCAGATTTCCGAGTGCCTAAAAGGCTAAGGGAAGGTCACTGACCTTGGATGTGGGGGTCAAAGTGGTTTTCAGGAGGGTGAGATGGACTGGGTGAGCTGACATCAGATGGCACTTCTTCCCTGACTGGTTCTAGGGTCACTGAATTTAAGCTTGGCTTTGTCTCTAGCATTGGGAGGCTAGGAATGACCTCTGTACCGCTGTTCTTAAAAAACCAAATTTTCCTTCCAGCGCATTTGTGCAGGTAAGTAGTGGACTGGATTATAAGTAGATGTCACTGTATTTACAAATGCCTTCCTGAGCACTTTCTTGTTTAATAGGATTGGTCTAAATTAAATTTGTGTTTTCTCATGATCATTCTTCTGGGGTGAATAAAACACATCTTAACCACATTTTGGTGCACCCACTCCTGGATCCTTACCCTGACTCCTTTCTCTGATTCATTTGCAGAGTGCATAGTTCTAAATCTTTTAGTTAATATCCTCACCCCTTGCCATCATCCTTCTCTAATACTCCACTTCACATGTGTTCTGCCTTCTCTGACACAGGATTCTCCTCCTCTGACCATTCCTCCCTGCTCACCTTTCCTAACTACTTTGACATGGTGGCTTTGGGCTCCTGAACCATCTCTCCAGGACATCCTTATTTTCTTTCCTAGCCTGAGTCTTTTTCAGCAAGGTTCTCAGATCTCTTGGCCACACCTTTGCCTCAGCTTCGGGAATTTATAATCTCCTAGCCCCAAGCTCAGCCCACTCTGTAATGAAAACAACAAAAAAACAGCCAGCACAAACCTCAAAAGCAACTGACACAGCACTTTCCTTCCTGCTTGTGGTTTTTAAAAAGATCTCTATTGGTTGTTTTTTTTTCTCAGTTTTTCCTCTTTTTTTATTGTTTTTTAATTGAAGTATGGTTGATTTACAGTGCTGTGTTAGTTTCTGGTGTACAGCAAAGTGATTCAGTTACACATACATATGTGTGTCTATATAAGTATATACATATGTATTCTTTTTTATATTATTTTCCATTATGGTTTATTACAGGATATTGAATATAGTTCCCTGTGCTATACAGTAAGACATTGTTTATCTATTTTATATATAGTAGTTTGTATCTGCCAACCCCAAACTCCTAATTTTTTCCATCTTTCCCCTTGGATAACCATAAGTTTATCTATGTCTGTGAGTCTATCTCTGTTTTGTAAATAAGTTCATTTGTATCATACTTTAGATTCTATGTATAAGTGATATCACATGGTATTTGTTTTTCTCTGTCTGACTTACTTAACCTGATAATTTCTAGGTCCATCCATGTTGCTGTAAATGGCATTATTTCGTTCTTTTTTATGGCTGAG
Organism: Aethalodelphis obliquidens; assembly: GCF_003676395.1. Classification (NCBI taxonomy): domain Eukaryota; kingdom Metazoa; phylum Chordata; class Mammalia; order Artiodactyla; family Delphinidae; genus Aethalodelphis; species Aethalodelphis obliquidens. The sequence goes on from NW_020838046.1 coordinate 3,242,500, forward strand.
TAGTATTTCATTATCTGTTGGTTTTCATTTCAGCAGTTGTATCCTGCATTTTTATTGTTCCTTTTCCCCTGAGTCTATATTGATAATTCACTGAGCTTAAGGTTGTCTAATGTCCTCTGTAGACACAGCTTCAGCTTTCACTGGCTATGTAAGGGGTACTTCTATGGAGGGGATTCAGAGAAAGTTTGGGGCAGAGAAGGCTCCTTGTGACAGTGAGTGATAACTGAAGGTCTCTAAGACACTGATCAGTGCAGTGGGAATAATGCTGGCCCTTGGCCTGTTTCCCATGCATATGAGCTCCAATCAGCACATGTACATGTTAATAAAATTAGATTTATTCAGTAATGTTATATTCAAAATGAATTTACGTTAAGAATTTTTTAAGTGATTTGATGGGTTCAAGGTTCTTATTCAAATTTTACTCCAAAGTACCTTCACTCTGAGCATGCATAGAGTAAGGGGCCACTATAGCTTCTGGAATAAATTAATACATGCAAGGTCCTGTGTGAGATTTATAACACTCTCTGAAGGAGGTGTTGTAAACCACATCCATATATTAAATGTGAGAAATTCGAGATGTGAGCAAATGCAGGGTTGTAGAAATGAGCCTTGTCTTACCTCTAGTTCTAGGTCTTGTGTTTGATGATGCTTCTGGTGTGCTCGGCAGGCCCTATAAGGACTCTCATATTCTTTCTGCAGACATGTAGGAATTACAAGATCTGGATTTGGGATCAGATATAAAAACCCTACCCCAAAGAGTGGACTATCATGCAGTCCATAAATGGTATTTAATTATTTTTCCAAAATTCAACAGCACGAGAAAAGACCTATGATGCAAATTAGCTGTAAAATTATCTGAAAAAACAGGCCAAGATACAGGCTAAAAAAATTACCTGCACATATGCCAAGCTATAGGCTATAAGTAGTAATGCAGTTATACTACCCCACGTGTGGGACACACAAAAAAAAGTTTGGAAGGTAAGATATGAGACATTTAATTCTGGGAGACAGTACAATAGACATTTAAAAAGATATATTTTTGTCTGTATTTTCTTCTCCAAGTTTCCTAAAAAATATATATACATGAATCATATTATTTTGAAATCATATTATTATGAATATATTTTTAATTATATTAATTAAATCAAACATCAATATATAAGGAATTATGTCAGCCTACCTCATCAGGCTATAGTGTTTGATTCACTGGTGAATCCCAATGCATGGATGAGCCCCAAGCACGTAGTAGGTGCTAAATGCATATTTGCTGACTAAATGGATCATCAAAAACTATCCAAAATAAATGCAATTTTAATTTTTTTAATTTGTTCAATCGTTTAATATTTTATTTTAAATTAAAAGAGACAAATTTCATTTAACTAGAAATATTAATAAATTTGGTCTTTAGTTAGACAGACTTCCATACACTTGAATTTTTTTTTTAATCCTGCTATATTATGGATGGGTTAAGAACTTTTTCTTTTCCAATTCATCTCCTAATTCTCAAATTGCATTTTTGTGTTAGATCGACAGATTAACACTCAGAATGAGCTTGGGTACAGATTGCTTTAATTGAATGAATGAATGAATTTGCAGTCATGAGTTTTTAAAATTTAGTCTCACCTGTAATTAAAGCTTGGAGAGGGCTTCCCTGATGGCGCAGTGGTTGAGAGTCCGCCTGCCAACGCAGGGGACACGGGTTCGTGCCCCGGTCCGGGAAGATCCCACATGCCGCGGAGCGGCTAGGCCCGTGAGCCATGGCCGCTGAGCCTGAGCATCCGGAGCCCGTGCTCCGCAACGGGAGAGGCCACAACAGTGAGAGGCCTGCGTACCGCAAAAAATTAAAAAAAAAAAAAAAAAAAAGCTTGGAGAAATGCCATTCAACAAAAAACAGCTGTCATACATTCAGTCCTCAGGGTAGCCACTCACACTAATTACATGCTTGCTAGATTTAAAAAAGACACTTTTTAAATTGATTTAATTTTTAGTTAAATATCATTGGGACCGATCTTAAGCTAAATTTTAAAATTATACTTCCAAAAGAATGTAAGAATTGCATCTATCCCGAGTGTTACCGACATCTAAGCCTCAGTGGGAAGAGTTGAATCTCAAAAGGTTGGTTCCATGGTTTACTAATTTGATTGGCAAATTACAGAAGAATGTCTGGGGAACAGGATTATCGGAAGAGCCAAGTCCTCAAGAACACATAGTTATTGAAAGGAGAAGTCTGCTTTCGCAGCATCCAACGCCAGCAAAAGATGGCAAATTCCTGCTCTCAAGAAAAAAAGCACAGTCCGCATTTGGGTTACAAGAGAGCGAGGCAGATCCTGGATCCATGATTTAGGGCTCTTCATGCTGGGGAGACTGACAGGTAGGGGAGGTTCATGTGGAGAGGCTCGAAGTTTCTCAGAAGGAAATCCAAATGGTGTGTGTTTTAGTGTTGATGACACAAATTTTGTTATTTTGGTTGTTGTGGCAAGGCAATTTTAGCCTTTGCTGATGCTCTATCTACTTGGAAACAAATTAAATTATCTTGCCTAAATTATTTAGCATATAAAACTGTAATAGCTAAAAAGTAACCAAAAAAGAAATCTTGAGATGCCAAAGCTCATTTAGTTGACTCTAGGAAAGACTGCATATAAGGACAATAACATTCTAGATTATATTTATTTTCACATGTATATAATTTGCATAATAAAGCTACAGCATTAGATCTGAGGTTACACTGGTTATTCTAGTACTGAAGTAAACTCAGCACAGCATTTTAGGAATCAGAATTTTTTTTTAGCTCAATGTAATTAAGGTAATTCTACCACTTGGAAATAATTAGTAAATAATCAGTATTTCATTAGGTGAGTTTCTTATTTCTGAAAGTATTTAAGCAAAGAATGGTGATTAGTAGAGTTTGGTTTCCTTGTGCACTTGAATGTGCATTATAGGAGAGATTTTAGATGACTAGGAAACTGGGCCAAATGCCTGATAAACTTAGTCTCATGATACAATGCTGTTTTGCTTTCCCTGTGGGCTCCCAAACAAGGTCCTTATTGTTCTCCATGTTTAATTATTTTTTTAATCTATTCATTGTTTATTTTAAATCGAGTCCCATGGTATATGGGTATATGGGACTCTCACATAACAAAAAATGAGAGAAGGCAGGCAACAAAGGATCATTTTCCAAAATGGCTTTGTGACTTTACTAAGAGAATTTGTGAGCATTGCTGTCTCAGGAAATCTTCCATCATATCTCTCTTTCTGAACAAATCAATCAATCAAGAAAACAATCAATCAGAATTCCTCCCACAATGCAATTCAAGTGCTCAAGGAAACTGAACTTTTCTTAAATACTTTCTGTAATGAGGAACTCACCATCTATTGAAATAATTTAAACACTGATTATTTCCAAATGCTAGAATTACCTTAATTACTTTGAGCTTAAAGGATCAATCAATCTTTTTTATTAAATAATAATATTCTAGTATCCTTTAGTTGTTCATTCAATGGCTTCAAGTCAGAACTTTTGGAATATTCTGTCTTTGAACCAAGATACACACAAAAAATTTATCTTGAATTGATGTCACAGGCTCCCAGAATGATGGTAGAGTAGTCAGGGAAGGCATCATGGAGAAGGTGGTATCTGAGAAGAATGGAAGAACAGGATATATGAACCATTTAGAAATGTGCAGGGACAATATCCCAGGAAACTGGGATGTGTTGAATAGAAAAGAAGGCAAGACCTGTGTAGTTTGAACAATACTAAGGAAGACAGAGTGTCTGGAGCAGAATGAGCAAGGAGGAACATAGAGAAAGAGATTGGAGAGGCAGTGCATAGAGAGAATAAGTAGGGCCTGGTAAACTGTGAAGGCTTTGGCAATATTTCCCTTGTGGGACTCGAGGGACATTGTTCCAGCTAATGATTAAGAACTCTCC
>NW_020838046.1:3246436-3256184 GCF_003676395.1 Aethalodelphis obliquidens
GCCTTCAATAAACCTCTTGCGTTTTGCATCGGCTTCCGACTCTTGTTGTTTCCTGGGCGAGTCGAAACTCCTAGGAGACCGCGAAGGTCTAACACCCTTTCTAAAGGTTTAAGAAATTTCATACCATACAGTTCAGTATATATTTATACGACAAATCCTTTAATGTGTTCCTGGTAACAAATGCATAGATTTTGTTAAAATACCATTTTTACTCTCCCTGAATTTTTCATTGTCAAATGAAGATAAGATTCCTAGTGATCTTACCCAAGTACAAGAGGAGAAAACAGAACATAGCAAAAATAGAGGACTAAAATAAAAACAATGAATTAGCAGAACAGTGGATTTGTGACATATGAAGAAGCTGATTGGCCACATTGTTTTATTTACTTATCAGGAAGATTTCACAGTACATTTATATTCCCTGTGTAAGTTGGGTGTTGCACTGGGCTTTAAGCAGAGGAATGGCATGCTCTGTTCTAAAAGTTTCACTCTGGCTGCTTTACTGAGTATTTACTGAAGAAGGGCAGATGGATGTGTAGGGGCTGCAAGGAGACTATTGAACAATCCAGGTGAGAGGAGTTGGAACTTTTTTTTTCCCAGGGAGGATGCAATGTTGTTGTTAAATGGTGATCAGCTTCTGGATATATTTTCAGGTGGAGCCAGGCAGTTTGGGTAAGAAATCAGATACTGGGTGTGAGAGAAACAAGAATCAAATTCCAGGTTTCTGGCCTGAGCAAGTGGGAGGATGGAGGGACCCAATGAGATGGGAGGAGACTTGCTAAGGGGAGGCTGGTGGGTGAGGCAGGAATGCAGGATAGTTTGTGTTGTTTCAGATGCTGATTAAATGTGTCAGTATGCATTTCAAATAGGGCAGTTGTTTACATGAGTTTTATATTCAAGTTTGATTCACACTTTAGGGTGTTGAAAGCCAAGTGATGGCATTTAAAGTCAAAAGACTGCATGAAACCATGAAGGAAGTGAGGTAGATTGAGAGGTATTCAGCCCCGAGGTCATACATATGCAGGTTGGAGGATGTAGAGCTGCTAGAAGAAGAAATGGATAAAATGTGAAAAGACAAGCCTGCAGTTGAACTCAAAGAGCATGTAGTCATGCACGTTGATCAACAGGAGTAGATCCAGGAAGAGGCAGGAATCAACTGTGCAATGCTGACAACAAATCAGGATGATTAGGAATGAGGATGGATGATTGAAAGGCAATGGTCCAACAGAGTGATTTTGGCGTAGTGGAGAGGGAAAACGTAATTCAGTGGATTCAAGTGGGAATACAGGCAACTAGGAGACACAACACTTTCAAGAAGGGAAGGAGTAAAAATGAGCAGAAAAATGCAGGAGAACAGAATAACAATAAGACTTTTTTTTCTCTGTTCTGTCATTTTAAAAGGGAGAGAACCAGCCTGTTGACATGCTGAGGAAATGATCCAACAGAGAGGGGGCCATTATTTATTCAGGGGCATAGGAGGGTGTAGTACCTGAAATACCTTCAACTATGTGAGAGGGTATAACACCAGAAGCATATGTGGAGGGATTTCCCTTAACCTGGACAAATAGATGCACAGGAACTAATGGTAGGTAGTTGGGGATATTAGTAGCCTGAGGGTCTGGATATTCCCATTGGAGGATTTCAGTTTTGTTTTTCTGGATTTGTTGTTGTTGTTTAATAGTACAATAGGTATATTGCTGAGGGTATAGATACACAGCAAGGAAGTGCTGGAAGTTTGAAATGAGAAGAACATCATGAAATAATCATTGAGAAGAATGGAAAGTGATTAGATGAAGGAAAGGTAGAATGGTTGCTCCAAGCAATAAGGACACACTGGAATTTACTGGTTGTGAATTTTAAAATGGCTACATTGTTGTCTGTCACCTCCTTTACTGGATGGAAGTTCATGTACGGCAGATGGATGTTGACTAACCAGAACTGGGTTTGACAATGAATTAAATGAAAGCAAAGGAAAGATTTATTGTTGAATGTATACAGGAAGGAGTGATTACAATGGCTGAGCATGGTATCTGGGCAAGAAAGTACAACGATGGAGGTACAGGTTATCTCAGCACAGGGCTTCACACACACGCACATGCAAACACATGCATGTGAAGAGCAGGTTATCCTTAAATATTGTTTGAGGGGAGAATGAATAAACTTTCCCAAGATATTTTAGGATTTATGCTGCATCTGACTTCTTTTTCAAAGAAGCCAATTATGAGAAAAGGAAGGTATTTGCTTCCTTATGTGCTTGACTTTTTTTTAAACTTTGTTGTTATTGTTGGTTTCTAAGTTTGCTTTCAATCAGAGTCCTTTTTGGCCTCTATCTTTCGACCTGAGACCACTTGTAGAGGTCAGAGAATCCAACAAATGGAATTGGCTGAAGTTCTTTCCAAAACCTAATATCCATATTCAGCTTCTGATATCAAAATGTATTTTTTAAAAGCAAATTGAAATTATACATTTGCTCCTCTAAAATGCAGTACATAAAGATCTGAACTAATTTTAAAAAATTAGTCTCTGAAGTTCCAAACATCATTAGTTATATTTTTATGCCTTATGTACAGTGATTTTCCAGAATGTTTTTCTCCTCTACAGGCAATGGAGTCCCAAAATGTGTCCATTGTTACTGAGTTTCAGCTGCTAGGATTCCAGAATGTTCTTGAATGGTGGACGTTGCTCTTTGCCATTTTCTTGTTCATCTACTTCCTCACAGTCACAGGGAATATTGTCATTATTATAGTGGTGAGCCAGGACCAGCAACTGCACTGACCTATGTACACATTCCTCAAACACCTCTCCTTTCTGGAGATCTGGTATACATCCACAATTGTGCCCCTTCTCCTAGCCAACCTGCTCTCCCAGGGCCAAGCCATCTCCTTCCCTGACTGTATAGCACAGCTCTACTTCTTTGCATTCTTCGGGGCTACCAAGTGTTTCTTCTGGCCATGATGGCCTATGGCTGGTATCTGGCCATCTGTAGCCCACTGCACTACTCTTTCCTGATGAGTCCTGAGGTCTGCACCAAGTTGGTGGCAATCTCCTGGTTGACAGGGATCAGCACAGGATTCCTGCCCTCCTTGATGATTTCCAAGTTAGATTTTTGTGGGCCCAACCAGATCAATCGTTTCTTCTGTGACCTCCCTCCCCTCATGCAGCCCTCATGTTCCAATGTTTATATCACTGAGATGGTCATCTTTACCCTGTCAACTGCTGTGCTGTGCATTTGCTTTTTTCTTACACTTGTGTCCTATGTTTTTATTGTGTCCTCCATATTGAGAATTCCTTCAGCCTCTGGCCGAGTGAAGACCTTTGCCACATGTGGCTCCCATTTGGCTGTTGTCACTATCTACTGTAGAACCACGGTCTCCATGTATATTTGCCCCAATCCCCACCTGTCACCAGAAATCAACAAGATTATTTCTGTCTTCTATACTGTGGTCACCCCACTGCTGAACCCTGTTATCTACAGCTTGAGAAACAAAGACTTCAAAGACACTGTTAGAAAAGTCGTGAAAGGACTTGTGGCATCTATGGAGTAAGAGCGAAGGCAGGTTTCTTTATTGGATAAAGAAAATCAACACACAGAATACAGAGTGGATTAAGTTCAGGGATAAGTGAGGGGCAGGTTCAGAGCCTTCAAACCTAAATGCCATCACTGGCATTACTTTAAATTCCACAAGCCATAATAAAACAGCTTCTTTATGGACCCTTGCCAACAACTGCTCAGAAGATAAATTGCCTCTATCAAAAAGTTTTGGAGACAACTTTGTCCTGGACACTTTCATCTTCTGATGGGAATCTGACTTTATAATTCCAGGGCATGATGTTTACATACACAATATTTTCAGATTCTATGAAAGGATTACTGTTGAGTTCATAAAGCCTATGTACAGAAAATTATATATCTTTTAAGTACTGTTAGGAGACTTGTCTTGTAGACTCAATTCCTGGTGCTCTCAGTGCTTGTTAAATATCTGTGGAATGAATGAATGAAAAAAAGAAAAGATAGGGCTTCCCTGGTGGCGCAGTGGTGAGTGTCTGCCTGCCGATGCAGGGGACGCGGGTTTGTGCCCTGGTCCGGGAAGATCCCACATGCCGCGGAGCGGCTGGGCCCGTGAGCCATGGCCACTGAGTCTGCGTGTCCGGAGCCTGTGCTCCATAACGGGAGAGGCCACAACAGTGAGAGGCCCGCGTACCGCAAAAAAAAAAAAAAAAAAGAAAAGAAAAGAAAAGAAAAGATAAGTGAAATGTGTTGACCAGAATTATCTTTTAGTGACAGGAAAAAACAAAGAAGGATTTTTGAAGTGCCAAAGATTTAGTATAGTCACTTGGAGGGTTTTGTTTGTTTGTTTGTTTTGTAAATTCTAAGAAAGAAAAGAAAGAAGGAAGGGGGAGAGGGAGAGAAGATAGGTGGAGGGGAAGTAACTGGTGTAAGGAGAAAGAGAGGGAAAAAGACAAAAGAAAGAAGGGAAGGAAGAAAGGAAGGAAGGAAGGAAGGGAGGAAGAGAGAAGGGAAGGGAAGAAGAGGGAAGAGAAGGGAAAAAAGTGAAGGGAAAGAAAAGCCCAAAGTATTATATGTTCTTGTGAGCTCTAGGAGTCAAAGTCTTTATATTAAAAGGCTTAAAACACTTTTATATTTTAAGTCAATCAATATTTAGAAGACCTCTACTAATCCTGCCCACTATTCTATTCACTAATTCCACAAATATTTTCAGTCCCTTGATATATGCCAATCTCCTTGCTGCAGTCTGGGTTACTCAGGAAATGGCCAGGGAAGACTTTGCCTTAAGGGAGCCTATAGTCTTGAGGGAGAGAGAAATATGTAATGAGTCATCAAAGGAATAATTTATTTCTTTATATTTGTGATGATTGCTATGAAATAAAGTGTAAGCTTATACATTAATATAGAACAATAAGGTCTAAATCATCATTTAGCATTCATTTAGCATCATTTAGCATTTAGCATCAATAGTAAAGCATTCTATGTTTATGTAGCACTTTAACCTACAGTTCCAGGATGAGAAGGATAAGAATGGAAATAGTGGTCCATGAAGAGAACATGGCATAAATGGCAGAAGCAACCAGGGGAACCTGGGGATGGAGGAAATAGATGAGTCTGGAGAGAAAGGCAGGAGCTAGTCCATGTAGGTCATTCAAAGCCCTGTAGGGTTTTTGGATTTTACACTAAAAAAAAAAATCATTGATTATCAAAGGGTATCCATTTGGAAAGACATGAGATATATATATATATATATTTATTTATTTATTTATTTATTTATTTTATTCATTTATTTATTTTTTTTGCGGTACACGGGCCTCTCACTGTTGTGGCCTCTCCCGTTGCGGACCACAGGCTCCGGACGCACAGGCTCAGCGGCCATGTCTCACGGGCCCAGCCGCTCCGCGGCATGTGGGATCTTCCCGGATCGGGGCACGAACTGGTGTCCCCTGCATCGGCAGGAGGACTCCCAACCACTGCGCCACCAGGGAGGCCCCCACATGATATATTTTGCATGTGCAAATCCCACTACTGTTTAAAGACTGAAAGAGAACAAGAGATTCTGGAGCCATTGCAGTAGCCCACACAGAAGAGTTTGGTTTGATTTAGATTTGATAATGTAACCTATCATACAAATGCCTCACAATGATGAGTTCAGGAGTGGAAAATCTAGGATCATTTATTCCTGTGAAGTGGCACCAGTCTGTCGTCTCTTCACAAACTTGTGATATGCTCCACATCTACCCCTGAGCTTCAGGGGTAAGTGCAGTTTGACTCTTTAGCTCATATAATTTCATCTCACCACCTGTCCTTGGTTCTTCTTACCTTCCTTCTCCCAGTGCTCAAGTTCACACTTCCTCCTGGAACTTGACTTGTGAGGACTGTTGTTATTCCTCATCAGATCCATCTGGTTCAAATACTGGGTAGAAGGAAAGCAATGTACTGGAATCTGAGATAGGACAGGAAATGGGTGATATAGGCTGGAAAGTATCATTGATCTGGACCTTTGGACAGAGTATCCAAAAACAATCAAATATCTTATCTTGCAAATCTTTGTCTCTGATTATATTGATTGTGCCTTACATTTAATAAGACTTTAGTTATCTTACCAAAAGATCCTTTCTAATTTTAAACATGATGGGTGCCTGGCTCTGCATATGGGGAAAAAAGATTACTGACCCACATATGAGGATGCTGAATGGACATTTGGATGTATGGATCTGGAGCTCAGAGGAGTAACCTGACTGAGAGGTAAAAATTAGGAATTTTTTAAAACACATTAAGATCACATTCAAAAATATGGAAGTGAATAAGATTTCCAAGAGAAAGAATGTAAACCAAAAAAAAAAAAAAAAAAAGTGAAAGAGCATGGAGGATTTTCAAAATATAACTCCATAACTTTTAAGTAGAGGAGAGGAACCTGAAAAAGGACTAAGAAGGAATAACCACAGAGGTGGAAGGGTTATTGTGAAGTGGTTGTATAGACTCTTCTAAGGGAAGAGAATGTTCTGGAAGGAAGGGGCATTGAGCATGGAAGGTGAGGATTAATATGTTTTTCTCAAAGTTCTCAACACAGAGGGTACTGTTGTTCCTGGGAAAGGCAGCATCTTTGGACTGGGGAGAGTGCACATCAGACTGATAACAGTGGGGGAGGGACTGGCTTGTAAGGAAATGCAAGCATTTGTGTATATGCAAAAAATTACCCTGAGAAATGCAATTGTGAAAGAATGAGATAAATATACCTATATTGGAGGGGTTGTTGTATTTTTGTAAGATGTAAGATTTTAGCATCTGATTAAGTTTTGAATACTTGTAACAAGGGTCCACTAGTGAGCAAAAATTTGAGGAATAAATATAGAGACTAATTACTGAAGGCTTGAGGTTGAAAAGTAAGGGATCTGGGGGCAAATGTGAAGATATCCGCATTCAATAGGGAAAACATTTTATTTAGTGTGAGAGGCAGAAGGGAGAGAATAATTTTAATCTGACGAGGGTTCAAAGAAATAGTGTTAGGAGTTGGACAAATTCCCATCCAAGGACTTATATGGCTTGTGTTTCTGAGACAAGGTCAGCAGCTCTTATTTATCACAAAGAATGTAGGTTAAAGTTTGAAGAAAGTGGTAAGGCATTCCAGACTCATTTTTTAAAATGGGATTGATAGCTGGCTGAAGACAGGTGGATTTGAGAGCAAACTTGAGTTCCTAGTTGAAGTAGGATATCACCAGTTTAATGTGATACTGAGCTACCTGTCTGTATATTCTGCTTTAAGACCACTCAGTTGTTTTAGCTCAGTCCTATTCGGTGAAGGACAAGGTTCACCTTGAATTCAGGCTCAGCTCTATGGATACAGCTGAAGATAAAGGCAAGGAAACAATGGACTTTAGAGTCTCAGATTGTCAACAAGGGAAATAAATACATGGGAGGGAAGTGAAGGAAACACTGACCATAAGTCCAGAGTTTAAAAAAAAAATGCAGTTGTAATAGGTATTTGTGCTATGTGGATTGATAGGAAGTGATACATAGATGTTTAGTGGTTCAAAATAGCAGTGTAATACAGGGTTTAGTTTTGGATCACAGAAAAGTCAAAAGTATAAGAAAAAGTGAGATAAATCAGGTCATGAGAAGAAACATGAATTGGCCACATGGCTGAGGTCCAGAATTCTGGGAGGAAAGAAAGTCATAATCCTGCATCACCTGTAAATGAGAGGGAGTGCTCAGTAGCTTTAGTGAATTGTCTCAACGAGGGGAGAGTGGGTTCTGTATTCCCCTAGCATGAGCCTTAAAGGATTTTTTTTTTAAGGAGTGGGATAACAATAGCCAGGGCAAAACATTAAGTAGCAAGGAATGTATCATTCCAGACTGACTCTGAATCAAGGGGAGGGAGATGTGAAGCAATTCCACTTGAGAGAGTTACTGCTCAGTTTCCATTCAAGCAAGGAAGTGGGGTAAGATTAATAAAAATGTGATGACTAACCAAGGAACATAAGTTCCAAAGGGGGGAATGACTATGATTGAGCCAGAGCTATCAGAGCTTTTCAAGACCTCTCCTGGGCTGGAGTTATCCCTGTCCTCTAAAGCTGTTACTCCAGCTTTGAGTGGAATCTGCCAGGTGTGATATCTCTGAGTCTCTGATGAGTAGATTTAACATGTTTTAAATTAAACACAATTTAATTAAGTTCCTTTTAAAAGGGTCTCTAGACCACTGTGTTATAAAGATAAAGGAACCAATATTATGTTTTGTTGATTATTTCTATTCTCAGTTGTTTAAGAATTAAGTATCATTTTTTAAGGAATCATTTCATAAATTTGAAATGGTTTTGTCACTGTATGGACTAGGAAAATCGTATGGAAGTTTCAATAAATCCATCACTACTACTGTGAATAAATTCCTGCAACTGCATGTTTTACCAATGGAACAAAACAATACATCATTTTTATGGTTGTTTTTTAAAACTTTGAATCATGTGATTGATCTATTAAGTGTACAAAATTTAAAAAAAATACGTTTTATATGACATAAATATCTTTTTTAATTAAATATACCACCTTACAGTTTAATAATGATAAAGAAAAGGCAGCAGTACCAATAAAGAAGACAATCCATTTTCATAAAAATTATGGAAAACTGATGTTATTAACATCCCTTTTACATTTACTCTTCATAACTACCAAGTAACATGTTTTATTACAAAAATAAGAAAACTGAATGGGATGTGAATCCAAAGTCTCTGTTGGACTTCTATCTCTTCTCTTACTCATAACTTTGTGTGTTTGGTTTTTTTTTTCTTTTCCATTTTTATTATTACTTTTAAAAATTTCTTTATTATTTTATTTGTATTTATTTATTTTAACATCTTTATTGGAATATAATTGCTTTACAAAGGTGTGTTAGTTTCTGCTGTATAACAAAGTGAATGAGCTATATGTATACATATATCCCCATTATCTCCTTCCTCTTGCATCTCCCTCCCATCCTCCCTATCTCATCCCTCTAGGTGGACACAAAGCACTGAGCTGATCTCCCTGTGCTATGCAGCTGCTTCCCACTAGTATGTATTTTACATTTGGTAGTGTATATATGTAAATGCCACTCTTTCAATTTGTCCCAGCCTACCCTTCCCCTTCCCCATATCCTCAAGTCCATTCTCTATGTCTGCATCTTTATTCCTCTCCTGTCGTTAAGTTCTTCAGAACCATTTTTTTTCTTTTCTTTTTCTGATTCCATATATATGTGTTAGCATACGGTATTTGTTTTCCTCTTTCTAGCTTACTTCACTCTGTATAACAGTCTCTATATCCATCAACCTCACTACAAATAAACCAATTTCGTTTATTTTTATAGCTGAGTAATACCCCATCATACATGTATGCCACATCTTCTTTATCCATTCACCTGTTGATGGACAATTAGGTTGCTTCCATGTCCTGGCTATTGTAAATAGAGCTGAAATGAACACTCCTCACCAGAGCCACCCCATGGTGACCACGGGACCCAGCTTCGGGCGGCCCCGCACAAGCATCTTCTGGGGGTTCATCATCCACAAATTCCACCGTGGGAACCGATGCCAGCACACAGCTGGGTTTGCGGAGCACAGCGGCTGCCCTTGATCTGCGCTGCATGTTTGCAGCTCTCAGCATTACAGCAAGAACGAGGAGGCCCCCGAGCACCACACACAGCAATGGGGGCAGCGTGGGCCTGAACTCCTGGGGCCCTCCTCACCAGAGCCACCCCATGGTGACCAC
>NW_020838047.1:0-169764 GCF_003676395.1 Aethalodelphis obliquidens
GACAAGAATAAATGTTTCCAGGAATGTGGAGGAACTGGAACCCTCATACATTTCTAGTACAAACATAAAATGGTATGACCACTGTTAGGACTGAACTGTGTCTCCTCGAAATTCACATATTAAAGCCCTAAATCACAGGACCTCAGAATCTAACTGTCTTTACAGACAGGGCCTTTAAAGAGATGATCAAGTTAAAATGAGGCTGTTAGGATGGGCCCGAATCCAGTAGGACTCATGTCCTTATGAGAAGAGGAAACTGGGACACATGGAGAAGATGCCGAGTTAGGGTACAGGAGAGGGTGGCCAAGTGCAGGCCGAGAGGAGAGCCCTCAGAGGAGAACGGTTCCAGCAGTACCTTGAGCCCACACTGCCAGCCTCTACAACAGAGAGAAAACATATTTCTGTTGTTTGAGGCACCCAGTTCATGGTACTTCGCTATGGGGCCCTACCAAACTACTACAGCCACTGTGGAAAACAATTCGAAAGCTACTCAGTTGATAAAAATAATTACCATGTGACCCAGGAATTCTCTTCCTGGGTATCTAGTCAACACGACTGAAAGCATATATCCACTAAAAGACTTGCACACAAAAGTTTTAGCAGCATTACTTATTAATAACCCCAAATTGGAAACAACCTAAATATTCATCAACTAAAAAATGGATAGAATAGTATGGTACATTCTTACAACTGTTGAATACTATTTGGCAATATTACTTGGCAATAGATAGGAATGAAGAACTGATACAAGCTAAGACACGGAAATAAAGCATTACACTAAGTAAAAGAAGCCAGACACAGAGACCGTGTACTGTATGGTTCAGTTTACATGAAATGTCCAAAAACGGCCAATCTATGGAGACAGAAATCAGATTACTGGTTGCCTGGAGTGAAGGGGAAAGACGATTACAATTTAATAGTAAGTGGGCATAAGCAATCTTATTAGGATGATGGAAATAATCCAGAACTGATTTATAGTGATGGTTCAACAAGTTGGTCAGTTTACCAAAAATATCATTGAATTGCACTTGGGATGGGTGGTGACTTTTCTTTGTCACCAGTAAAAGTATAAAGCATTAAAACTCAATAAATTTATTTTAAAAGTTATAAAATTATGCCTTAATGAAGTTATTTTTTTAAAGTGCCTTGATACAGTTTTTTTATTTAAATATTGTTTCCAGAATGAAAAGAGAGGCAGACAGGTTGCAGGGAACAAAAATAAAGACCAATCTTGTGAGAATTCTAAATGAGAAGAGAAGAAAAATTAGTCAGTAGCTTAGTGGGGAATGAATTGAGGAAAAATTTAATGTGATTCCTTTGAGACTAAAGAGTAGCAATAAGAAGAATAAAGTCCCCAAATAAGTGAAAGATACAGTTTATGACACTGAGCCACTTTCCTCTGTGTAACTCCTGAAGAACCAAAACTTCAGAGAGAGATTTCTGAGTGGTATTTGGCCACCAGAACTGGACACACCTCTCCTAATCCCTCTGTGCAATACCTGTAAAGGTGAAGAAAAACATGAAAGTCTCTCTACTAAAAGCTAGCACTTGCAGTCCAGCTACTGTCAAATGTGTAAGAAACTCTGTCAACTGAAAAAAAGCACAACCTAGAAGTTGAGAATTATGTTTTATTTGGCAGTCAAAACTGAGGACTACAGCCCGGGAAACAGCATCTCAGACAGCTCTGAAGGACTGCTCCGAAGAGGTAAGGCGGGGAGCGAGGACACACAGGAGTTTTTGCAACAAACACCAGGTAGTCGGAACGTCAAAAGATTGCTGTTCATTCAAGAAAACCAGACATCTCAAGTTAATGAATTTAGCACTTTTCTAATACGTATGAAGATGCAAGAGTCTGGGCTCACTGAAATCATTCCTTTGATCTGCACCTCAGCTATCTACGGCCAGTGTCCTGTTTTTCTCCATCCTGAATCCCCTCAGATTGCACAGTTCGGGGGGTATAGTGGCTGCAACATCCATCGTTTACTAATATGGCAGGTGGCATTTTTCATCCATATCTGAAGGAGGAATAAATCACAAATCATTCCATGGCCTGTAATCAGCTCCCTCTAATGTCTTACATCCAGGGCCCCATGGCAGAGTTGTTAATTTTTCCCCAACATCTCTTTATTCTGAAATAGAAGTGTTAGCTAGTCATGGTGACTCAAAATAAAGTTCGCATCTCCCAATATCGTTTGCAGCTCGAAGTGGCCATGAGGCTAACTCCTGGCCACTGAAACATAAGAGGATGTGCCTTACGTAGTTCCTAAGACCCTTCCTTAAAAGGAATCTGGTGCATGTCCACCCCTTTCTTCTTCTTCCCTTTCTCCAGCCTTCTCCTTTAGAGGCAAGTGCTACCATCTTAGACCAGGAGGAAAATGTGACATCATAGAAATGGTGGGACATGGCATCATGGAGTGGCCCTTGTTCACACAGCCCTGGACTTTTGCACAAGAGAAGGAGTTTCCATTCTTGGTTAAATTAAATCAAAACCCACTTCTCTAGGTTCTGTAACCAAGCTCATTGTACTGTGGAGTAGGCTCCGGCAGAGGGACGCAGAGAGCCCACTGGGTCTTGCCAATTAAAAGTCAGTCAGAAAGGATCTTGCTGTGATTTAAGTCATAGAGTGTTCTGCCTATGTTTTCCTCTAAGAGTTTGATAGTGTCTGGCCTTACATTTAGGTCTTTAATCCATTTTGAGTTTATTTTTGTGTATGGTGTTAGGGAGTGTTCTAATTTCATTCTTTTACATGTAGCTGTCCAGTTTTCCCAGCACCATGCAAGACGGAAATAAAGACACAGACCTACTAGAGAATGGACCTGAGGACACGGGGAGGGGGAAGGGTAAGCTGTGACAAAGTGAGAGAGTGGCATGGACATATATACACTACCAAACGTAAAATAGATAGCTAGTGGGAAGCAGCCGCATAGCACAGGGAGATCAGCTCGGTGCTTTGTGACCACCTGGAGGGGTGGGATAGGGAGGGTGGGAGGGAGGGAGACACAAGAGGGAAGAGATATGGGAACACATGTATACGTATAACTGATTCACTTTGTTATACAGCAGAAGCCAACACACCATTGTAAAGCAATTATACTCCAATAAAGATATTTTAAAAAAAGGAAAGTCAGTCAGTCTTCTTCAAAGTAACTTAAAAGAGACTTGAAGTTCTCTTTAGGGTCAATGCTCAGTCGTCCATGGCACCTTCCCCACCCTGCTTCATTCTCCCAAGATGTCATCTGATTCTCCCAAAGCAAGCAGTTATCTTCACAGTTGTGGCCAGAGGAGCCTCTGTTCTATGTGCTGTCTTCTGGGCCTTCACTGTCCCCTGGTCAAGGTGCCTCATCACACCGCTCTCCGGACATCAAGCTCTGTGTTCCCTGGGGCCACATCAGTGGTCTCCCCCCGATCCCGAGGTGTCTGCCCACCGAGCTGTCTGGTTGAGGGTGGACACTGGCATTGCACAACTCTGTGTTCTCCCAGTCCGGACCCTAGGACTCTGCCGGTCCACCAGGACTCTGACCTCTTCTGCTCCCTGTGAGCCGTCCTGGATTTCCTGCCCTCTCTCCATAGGCTGCAGGAACTCAGCTACAATCACTTATCTGTGTACTTCCTCTATCCTCTGACACTGTTACTGTTTCTTTTGCCCTGAATGTAAAGGAAAGCTCTTTAGCCTGATTCCAGCACAACTCTTGATCTATTTAGGGAGAAATTCTACCTTTTCTCTCTTTACACAGTCCGACTCCTTGGGAGAGTGCGATCTCCCAAAAACAGCACTGAGATTTCGAGCTGATGGATGGCTTCTCACAACCTCTCTGTTCCAGATGGTGTATGCCCTCTCCTTCCCTAGAGGGTAATAAGCCTTCTCGGTGGTCTAATAATTTCACACTGTTATTTACAGTAGCATCACGTGCCAACAGAAACACGTCTACATAGAAATAAAGGAAGGAGAATCAGATCTTGGAAAATACCAACTCTAGTTGTTTGCAATACTGTAGACAACTCTCCTCGGAAGCTACCTGAATGGTGCTCAGAATCTCGCGTGCATTTTTAATTCATTTGCTCCTTCACTTGGCATTTGTAATCGTGGACGTTTTATCACAGGCTCTAAGCTTGGTACTAAATAAAGAAAAAAGTTCTCTGACAGCTGCACAAGGAGCTGAATTAGGAACCTCTTTAAGTTTACTTGGAAACGCATAACTGATGGAGAAGCATGTGAAGCAAATAGCACCCCCTTACAGCCTAGCAACATTTTCAAAGTTGCTGACTGTCACATTTGTTTCATATCATTTGGAAGACTTCATTTTCGAGCTCCTTTTTATCTTAACCCAGGGCCACGTTTCAGTTTAATAATTCATTAGCAGACCTTTGCAACTTATTGCCTGCTGAGTTTACTGAAGATTGATTAGTAATTTTATCGTTTCTAAGCTTTCTGTATATATTTTCCTAAGTGTCATCTCCTGCTGATTCTAATACTTTCTTGTTTGACTTCTGTTTTTCCTTTTCTGCTTTGCCACTGTGCATTGACCAATCATTCCCATCCCCCAGAGTATGCATCATTGAAACCTGAGATTCTATGGTCACTTTATCTATTTTTAAAAAACTTTACTGACGTATAGTTGACTTACGATGCTGTGCTCATTTCTGCTGTACAGCAAAGTGATTTAGTTACACATATATTCTTTTACAGATTCTTTTCCATTATGGTTTATCACAGGATGTTGAACATACTTCCCTGTGCTCTACAGCAGGACCTTGTTGTTTATCCATCCTGTATATACTAGTTTGCATCTACTAATCCCACACTTCCATTCCACCCCTCCCCACACACCCTCGGCAACCACAACTTTGTTCCCTATGTCTGTGAGTCTGTTTGTTTCATAGATATGTTCGTTTGTGTCTTACTTTAGATTTCTGTGGTCATTTTACATCGTACAGACCTGCTTCAATGGCATATCCATGTTTCAGAGAAGCTTTATTCTGCTTTTTGCCCAATAACTACCAATCCAAATCAGTTGTGTACTCAGTTACATAAGGCATAATTGGGCAAAACATGGGCATTGGAGCAAGACCCAGCTAGAATTTGAAGTTTGCCTCTATTACTTTCTATCTGGACTGTAAACCAGTTATTTTTTTTACTTAACTTCCCTACACTTCAATTTATTCATCTGCAAAGTTGTAATGACTTCCTAGTGTTGCTATGAGGAATAGATGAAGATATATATGTAAAATATGCTATCACTGAAAAATTCTCTATATAGTATTTTTGTACTATACTATCCATAAAAATACTAAAATACTATACCCTAAAAATGACAGATGGTACATTAGATTTCTATTTCATCTATTTTATTTCTTTTTCTTTTCATCCATTTGAGTCACTCACATGAACAAACTTTTCATTGGTTTCATTGTAACACACATGGCATTATCTGAGACACTGAGAATAGTCCTTCTCCTAATTTTAAGTCATAGGTATTTCCAATTATGTTGTACCATGTCAATTTCACATTCCATTATATTGAGAGAACTCTATTTTTAAGACTGTTTAATAAGCCTGTTCTTTTTTTTCTTCAATTTTTTTTTTTTTTTTTTTTGGCCACACCACACGGCTTGCGGGATCTTAGTTCCCCAACTGGGGACTGAACCTGGCAGTGGAAGCACTGAGACCTAACCACTGGACCACCAGGGAAGTCCCTAATAAGCCTATACTGATCGCCAAAAACTCTCTTAACTGCCCATCTCTCACCATCCCACTAAGATCTTAAAGACAAAGAAGGGGCAGTATTGACACATGTAAACACAACTCTGTGCAAAGGCACAGGTGATCATCCATCTTAATTGGAAGATTGTTGATAAAAACAGTCTTCACAGCTGCACAGCACAGAGAGATCAGCTCAGTACTTTGTGACCAGCTAGAGGGGTGGGATAGGGAGGGTGGGAGGGAGACGCAAGAGGGAGGAGATATGGGGATATATGTATATGTATAGCTGATTCACTTTGTTACACAGCAGAAACTAACACACCATTGTAAAGCAATTATACTCCAATAAAGATGTTAAAAACAAGACAAAACAAAATAAACAAAAAATAACGGTCTTCAGCAAACCCAGACTAATCCCACCGAAATTCAATGCTGCAGTGAACTGCTCTAACCTTAGGGGGTTTTGCACTGTAGCTAGGCAGAAAACTGAGAATTTCAATCCGAAGATGTCAATAATAGTTGTTTCCAGAGATTTCTGGTTGGTGCAGCGCTGCATGACCAAGTTTTTATACTAATATTAATGTGTCATTTTTAAATGTTGAAAATCATCCTCTTTGATTTCCGGCTTCCTCATAATAAATGTACTATGTGTTCATTTCTGAAAATTTAGAAAAGTCAGAAAAGTAACAAGAAGAGAGCAAAAAAGCCTTGATGTCTTGTGCACTCCCATTTCTGTTAAGGGTGGAGCTGCCTTAGAAACTTGGTGTTTTGGTTCGTGTGGTGATATCTTGGACTTAGATGTATGAGGGAGCAGGGAGGGGGGATGGCAATTTTCACTTAATAACCTCACCTCCTCCACCTCTGGGTGATAAAAGCCAAGGGAAGAGAACAATAGTGAGAAACGCTAAAGTGGGAGAAATACATTGCTTCACAGGGTCACCCAGACAACGACCCATGACAACATAACCTGCCTCAGAGGTGAGATTTCTGCCTCTGAGAAATGTGTTAACACATCTACTTGAATTGAAAAATGAAGTCAGACCTTTTCTGACTAAAATTAGGTCTGATTTAGTAGATTTTTTTTTGACTGTGGGAAATGGCTTTGGCATATACATTATGAATATTTTCCACAAACGAAATGCCCTAATTCTACAGCACTATGATTTAAAACAAACAAACTTAAAACATGATAAGGTAAAAGCATTTCTGACCAAAATTTCTTTCCGCCAAATGCATTTAAATAACAATAATTTAATTTTCTCAGTCTTTTCTAGGTAAACCAGGTCAAACCTAATGTCTCTAAACAAATGAATAAAATCTTTTATATACATTGGATTTACCTTGAAAAACACATTACTCAGAAACTGAGAGAGTAAATTCAGTAGTGAACCAGGTAGCAAATCAAGTCAGGTGTTTTGCTTTCAAGAATATTTAAGGGGTGGCTTAATCATGTTGCTAGCTAATAGATCATTAAAAAGAATGTCTGATTACCCTATTTGGTTGCAAAGAAACAGGATAATCAAAAAAACCTTTCAACAGATTAATGTACATATAAATTCTGTGTGTATATTGTGTATGTGTTTACGTTACCAAATGCATTTCTGATAAAATTTTATTTTCATATTTAACAATTATTTATCAAACGTTTTAATATATTTGTGCTGCTTTGACCAATTATGGAAATAAGTGATTGTTAAGATAGAATAATTTTTTAATATCTAGAGTCTAATAATTAAAAATAAAACACTGAAAAATTTAAATCTCTATATAGGTACAATATATATGTACAAGATAAATAAAATACATATACACTATACACATACATGAATTAATTATGTGTGTATATATGTATATACACACATATATAAATATATACCAGTATAAATATATACCATATATACACATATACATATATATTTTTATTGATTATCATATTTCTTTGCAAACAATATAGGGTTACCAAGAGCACATTTAATCATAACAATGTAATAGAGTAAAGAAATTTTTTGAGGGACAAGGAATGAAAATACAAGGTCAAGGAGAGAAAGGAACAAAGTAAAATTTCTGACTTTAAAAGTGAGCATATTCACGTATTTTTAAAATGAATGATGACAGGTCATCAAATCACCATGATATTTATATACCACTGATACATTTAAAGAATGACACAGTGGTTTCATTTTAAAATGTCAGTACTCACTAGCACTGTAAATTACATTCCTTAAAACTATTTTAGGAGAGGAGCTTCAAAATGGCGGAAGAGTAAGACGTGATCACCTTCCTACCCACAAGTACACCAGAAATACATCTACACGTGGAACAACTCCTACAGAACACCTAATGAATGCTGGCAGAAGACCTCAGACCTCGCAAAAGGCAAGAAACTCCCCACGTATCTGGGTAGGGCAAAAGAAAAAAGAAAAAACAGAGACAAAAGAATAGGGATGGTACCTGCACCAGTGGGAGGGAGCTGTGAAGGAGGAAAAGTTTCCACACACTAGGAAGCCCCTTCGCGGGTGGAGACTGCGAAGGGCGGAGAGGGGAGCTTCGAGGCCGCGGAGGAGTGCACAGCAACGGGTGCGGAGGGCAAAGCGGGGAGATTCCCGCACAGAGGGTCGGTGCCGACCGGCACTCACCAGCCCGAGAGGCTTGTCTGCTCACCCGCCGGCACGGGCGGGGCTGCGAGCTGAGGCTCGGGTTTCGGTTTCAGACGGAGCGCAGGGAGAGGACTGGGGTTGGCGGCGTGAACACAGCCTGAAGGGGTTAGTGCGCCACGCCACGCCACGGCTAGCCGGGAGGGAGTCCGGGAAAAAGTCTGGACCTGCAGAAGAGGCAAGAGACTTTTTCTTACCTCTTTGTTTCCTGGTGCTCGAGGAGAGGGGATTAAGAGCGCTGCTTAAAGGAGCTCCAGAGACGGGCGCGAGCCGCGGCTGAAAGCGCGGACCCCAGAGAAGGGCATGAGACGC
The DNA here is from genome assembly GCF_003676395.1 of Aethalodelphis obliquidens. Taxonomy (NCBI): domain Eukaryota; kingdom Metazoa; phylum Chordata; class Mammalia; order Artiodactyla; family Delphinidae; genus Aethalodelphis; species Aethalodelphis obliquidens. The sequence goes on from NW_020838047.1 coordinate 8,668, forward strand.
TAAGGCTGCTGCTGCCGCCACCAAGAAACCTGTGTGCGAGCACAGGTCACTCTCCACACCCCCCTTCCAGGGAGCCTGTGCAGGCCGCCACTGCCAGGTTCCCGGGATCCAGGGACAACTTTCCAGGGAGAACGCGCGGCGCGCCTCAGGCTGGTGCAACGTCACGCCGGCCTCTGCCGCCGCAGGCCCGCCCCGCACTCCATGCCCCTCCCTCCCCCCCGGCCTGAGTGAGCCAGAGCCCCCGAATCAGCGGCTCCTTTAACCCCGTCCTGTCTGAACGACGAACAGATGCCCTCCAGCGACCTAAATGCAGAGGCGGGGCCACATCCAAAGCTGAGCCCTGGGAGCTGTGCGAACAAAGAAGAGAAAGGGAAACCTCTCCCAGCAGCCTCAGGAGCAGCGGATTAAATCGCCACAGTCAACTTGATGTACCCTGCATCTGTGGAATACCTGAGTAGACAACGAATCATCCCAAATTGAGGAGTTGAACTTTGGGGGCAAAGATATATATATTTTTTTCCCTTTTTCTCTTTTTGTTAGTGTGTATGTGTATGCTTCTGTGTGTGATTTTGTCTTTATAGCTTTACTTTTACCATTTGCCCTGGGGTTCTGTCTGCCTTTTTTTTTTATTACTTTAAAAAATTTTTTCTTAAAAATTAGTTTTTATTTTAATAACTTTATTTTACTTTATTCTTTCTTTCTTTGTATTTTCTCTCCCTTTTATTCTGACCTGTGTGGAGGACAGGCTCTTGGTGCTCCAGCCAGGCATCAGGGCTGTGCCTCTGAGGTGGGAGAGCCAACTTCAGGACACTGGTCCACAAGAGACCTCCCAGCTCCACATAATATCAAACGGCAAAAATCTCCCAGAGACCTCCATCTCAACACTAAGACCCAACTTCACTCAACGACCAGCAAGCTACAGTGCTGCACACCCTATGCCAAACAACTAGCAAGACAGGAACACAAACCCATCCATTAGCACAGAGGCTGCCTAAAATCATAATAAGGCCACAGACACCCCAAACACACCACCAGACGTGGACCTGCCTACAAGAAAGACAAGATCCAGCCTCATGCACCGGAACACAGGCACTAGTCCCCAACACCAGGAAGCCTACACAACCCACTGAACCAACCTTAGCCACTGGGGACAGACACCAAAAACAACAGGAACTACGGACTTGTAGCCTGCAAAAAGGAGACCCCAAACACAGTAACTTAAGCAAAATGAGAAGACAGAGAAACACACAGCAGATGAAGGAGGAAGGCAAAAACCCAACAGACCTAACAAATGAAGAGGAAATAGGCAGTTTACCTGAAAAAGAATTCAAAGTACTGATAGTAAAGATGATCCAAAATCTTGGAAATAGAATATAGGAAATACAAGAAACGTTTAACAAGGACCTAGAAGAACTAAAGAGTAAACAAACAGTGATGAACAACACAATAAATGAAATTAAAAATTCTCTGGAAGGGATCAATAGCAGAATAACTGAGGCAGAAGAACGGATAGGTCACCTGGAAGATAAAATAGTGGAAATAACTACTGCAGAGCAGAATAAAGAAAAAAGAATGAAAAGAACTGAGGACAGTCTCAGAGACCTCTGGGACAACATTAAACACACCAACATTCAAATTATAGGGGTCCCAGAAGAAGAAGAGAAGAAGAAAGGGACTGAGAAAATATTTGAAGAGATTACAGTTGAAAATTTCCCTAATATGGGAAAGGAAATAGTTAATCAAGTCCAAGAAGCACAGAGAGTCCCATACAGGAAAAATCCAAGGAGAAACACGCCAAGACACATATTAATCAAACTATCAAAAATTAGATACAAAGAAAAAATATTAAGAGCAGCAAGGGAAAAACAACAAATAACACACAAGGGAATCCCCGTAAGGTTAACAGCTGATCTTTCAGCAGAAACTCTGCAGGCCACAAGGGAGTGGCGGGACATATTTAAAGTGATGAAGAAGAAAAACCTACAGCCAAGATTACCCTACCCAGCAAGGATCTCATTCAGATTTGATGGAGAAGTTAAAGCCTTTACAGACAAGCAAAAGCTAAGAGAATTCAGCACCACCAAACCAGCTTTACAACAAATGCTAAAGGAACTTCTCTAAGCAGGAAACACAAGACAAGGAAAAGACCTACAATAACAAACCCAAAACAATTAAGAAAATGGGAATAGAAACATACATATCGATAATTACCTTAAATGTAAATGGATTAAATGCTCCAACCAAAAGACAGAGACTGCCTGAATGGATACAAAAACAAGACCTGTATATATGCTGTCTACAAGAGACCCACTTCAGACCGAGGGACACATAGACACTGAAAGTGAGGGGATGGAAAAAGATATTCCATGCAAATGGAAATCAGAAGAAAGCTGGAGTAGCAATTCGCATATCAGACAAAACAGACTTTAAAATAAAGACTATCATAAGAGACAAAGAAGGACACTACATAATGATCAAGGGATCAATCGAAGAAGAAGATATAACAATTGTAAATATTTAAGCACCCAACATAGCAGCACCTCAGTATGTAAGGCAAATGCTAACAGCCCTAAAAGGGGAAATCGACAATAACACAATCATAGTAGGGGACTTTAACACCCCACTTTCACCAATGGACAGATCATCCAAGATGAAATAGATAAGGAAACACAAGCTTTAAATGACACATTAAACAAGATGGACTTAATTGGTATTTATAGGACATTCCATCCAAAAACAACAGACTACACATTCTTCTCAAGTGCTCATGGAACATTCTTCAGGATAGATCATATCTTGGGTCACAAATCAAGCCCTGGTAAATTTAAGAAAATTGAAATCGTATCAATTATCTTTTCTGACCACAACGCCATGAGAGTAGGAATCAATTACAAGGAAAAAAACGTAAAAAAACACAAACACATGTAGACTAAACAATATGTCACTAAATAACCAAGAGATTACTGAAGAAATCAAAGAGAAAATCCAAAAATACCTAGAGACAAATGACAACGAAAACATGACGACCCAAAACCTTAGGGATGCAGCAAAAGCAGTTCTAAGAGGGAAGTTTATAGCAATACAATCCTACTTTAAGAAACAAGAAACATCTCAAATCAACAACCTAATCTTACACCTAAAGCAATTAGAGAAAGAAGAACAAAAATACCCCAAAGTAAGCAGAAGGAAAGAAATCATAAAGATCAGATCAGAAATAAATGAAAAAGAAATGAAAGAAACAATAGCAAAGATCAATAAAACTAAAAGCTGGTTCTTTGAGAAGATAAACAAAATTGATGAACCACTGGCCAGACTCATGAAGCAAAAATGGGAGAAGACACAAATCAATAGAATTAGAAAAGAAAAAGGAGAAGTAACAACAGACACTGCAGAAATACGAAGTATCATGAGAGATTATTACAAGGAACTATATGCCAATAAAATGGACAACCTGGAAGAAATGGACAAATTCATAGAAAGGCACAACCTGCCAAGACTGAATCAGGAAGAAATAGAAAATATTAACAGTCCAATTACAAGCACTGAAATTGAAACTGTGGTTAAAAATCTTCCAACAAACAAAGCCAAGCACCAGATGGATTCACAGGCGAATTCTATCAAACATTTAGAGAAGAGTTAACACCCATCCTTCTCAAACTCTTCCAAAATATAGCAGAGGGAGGAACACTCCCAAACAAATTCTACGAGGCCACCATCGCCCTGATACCAAAAGCAGACAAAGATGTCACAAAGAAAGAAAACTACAGGCCAATATAACTGATGAACATAGATGCAAAAATTCTCAACAAAATACTAGCAAACAGAATCCAACAGCACATTAAAAGGATCAAACACCATGATCAGGTTGGGTTTATCCCAGGAATGCAAGGATTCTTCAATATATGCAAATCAATCGACGTGATACACCATATTAACAAATTGAAGGAGAAAAACCATATGATCATCGCAATAGACGCAAAAAAGCTTTTGACAAAATTCAACACCCATATAAGATAAAAAACGTCTAGCGAGTAGGCACAGAGGGAACTTTCCTCAACATAATAAAGGCCATATATAACAAACCCACAGCCAACATCGTCCTCAATGGTGAAAAACTGAAACCATTTCCACTAAGATCAGGAGCAAGACAAGGTTGCCCACTCTCACCACTATTATTCAAGATAGTTTTGAAAGTTTTAGCCACAGCAATCAGAGAGGAAAAAGAAATAAAAGGAATGCAAATCAGAAAAGAAGAAGTAAAGCTGTCACTGTTTGCAGATGACATGATACTATACATAGAGAACCCTAAAGATGCTACCAGAAAACTACTAGAGCTAATCAATGAATTTGGTAAAGTAGCAGGATACAAAATGAATGCACAGAAATCTCTAGCATTCCTATACACTAATGATGAAAAATCTGAAAGTGAAATTAAGGAAACACTCCCATTTACCACTGCAACAAAAAGAATAAAATATCTAGGAATAAACCTACCTAAGGAGGCAAAAGACCTGTATGCAGAAAATTATAAAACACGGATGAAAGAAATTAAAGATGATACAAAAAAATGGAGAGATATACCATGGTCTTGGATTGGAAGAATCAACATTGTGAAAATGACTACTACCCATAGCAATCTACAGATTCAATGCAATCCCTATCAAAATACCACTGGCATTTTTCACAGAACTAGAACAAAAAATTTCACAATCTGTATGGAAACACAAAAGATCCCGAATAGCCAAAGCAATCTTGAGAAAGAAAAACAGAACTGGAGGAATCAGGCTCCCTGACTTCAGACTATAGTACAAAGCTACAGTAACCAAGACAACAATGGTACTGGCACAAAAACAGAAATATACATCAATGGAACAGGAAAGAAAGCCCAGGGATAAACCCACACACATATGGTCACCTTATCTTTGATAAAGGAGGCAAGAATATACAGTGGAGAAAAGACAGCCTTTTCAATACACGGTGCTGGGAAAACTGGACAGGTACATGTAAAAGTATGAAATTAGAACACTCCCTAACACCATACACAAAAATAAACTCAAAATGGATTAAAGACCTAAAGGTAAGGCCAGACACTATCAAACTCTTAGAGGAAAACATAGGCAGAACACTCTTTGACATAAATGACAGCAAGATCCTTTTTGACCCACCTCCTAGAGGAATAGAAATAAAAACAAAAATAAACAAATGGGACCTAATGAAACTTAAAAGTTTTGCACAGAAAAGGAAACCATAAACAAGACGAAAAGACAACCCTCAGAATGGGAGAAAATATTTGCAAATGAAGCAACTGACACAAGGATTAATCTCCAAAATTTACAAGCAGCTCATGCAGCTCAATATCAAAAAAACAACCCAATCCCAAAATGGACAGAAGACCTAAGTAGACATTTCTCCAAAGAAGATATACAGATTGCCAACAAACACATGAAAGGACGCTGAACATCACTAAACATTAGACAAATACAAATCAAAACTACAATGAGGTATCACCTCACGCTGGTCAGAATGGCCATCATCAAAAAATCCACAAACAATAAATGCTGGAGATGGTATGGAGAAAAGGGAACCCTCTTGCACTGTTGGTGGGAATGTAAATTGATACAGCCACTATGAAGAACAGTATGGAGGTTCCTTAAAAAACTAAAAATAGAACTACCATATGACCCAGCAGTCCCACTATATCTCAGGGCATATACCCTGAGAAAACCATAACTCAAAAAGAGTCATGTACCAAAATATTCATTGCAGCTCTATTTACAACAGCCAGGACATGGAAGCAACCTAAGTGTCCATCGACAGATGCATGGATAAAGAAGACGTGGCATATATATAGAATGGAATATTACTCAGCCATAAAAAGAAACGAAATTGAGTTATTTGTAGTGAGGTGGATGGACCTAGAGTCTGTCATACAGAGTGAAGTAAGTCAGAAAGAGAAAAACAAATACCGTATGCTAACACATATATATGGAATCTAGGAAAGAAAAAAAAAAGCTCATGAAGAACCTAGGGGCAAGATGGGAGTAAAGACACAGACCTACTAGAGAACGGACTTGAGAATATGGGGAGCGGGAAGGGTAAGCTGTGACAAAGCGAGAGAGAGGCATGGACATATACACACTACCAAACGTAAAATACGTAGCTAGTGGGAAGCAGCCGCATAGCACAGGGAGATCAGCTCGGTGCTTTGTGACCACCTAGAGGGGTGGGATGGGGAGGGTGGGAGGGAGGGAGACGCAAGAGGGAAGAGATATGGGAACATATGTATATGTATAACTGATTCACTTTGTTATAAAGCAGAAACTAACGCACCATTGTAAAGCAATTATACTCCAATAAAGATGTTAAAAAAAACTATTTTAATGTATGATTAGAACTTTTAGATATCACCATTAAAATGCATGACAGCACACAAAACTTTTTGCCATTCTCCTACAGGGTAAATGAGCACCAATCTTGGAGTCCATTGCTCCAGCGAACCCACCAATATTCATCATTAAGAGGGCAACTGGGTGCTTTTCTAGACGTCACATTTCATTCTAAACAATTATTTCTGGCACTCTGTCCCAGTCATTATACTAGGTTCTAACGATGCAATGGGGAAGGCCAACCTCCCTTCCTCAAAGGGCCGGAATTCTAACAGAGGCGATACAAACACAACAGACAACTTAACAGCAAGGAGAAGAGCTCCCAGAGGGGCAGGTGCAGGATCCTGTGGACATGTTTCATGGGGGCCAGAGGAGTCTTCTCATTCCTGAAGACTGAGTCAGGGGTATCCAGGTGAAAGGACCAGAAAGGAGGAAATACAATTCCAAAAAGAAGACGATGAATGGCAAAGACCAAATGGTGAAAGAAAAAGTAAATAGAGAAAGTAGGAAAAAAGTAAAGAAAGAAGGAGGAAGGAAAGAGAGAGGGAAGGTATTTATATAAAGGAACACTTTACAAAGAATATGAAAAATCACTGTGATGGTGGACATGACAAGGAGTACGTGTGGGTGGTTGGGTGGGGCCATGGCAGAGTGAGAACCCAGTCACCATGGCACCTACGCCTGCACCTCAGAGGGAGGACCTGGGCTGACCACACAGAACTTTCAGAGGAGGGCTTCAAAAAGATGATTTGCAAGCCTTAGCTCCAATCCACCTCAGAAGTATGAAAGAATTGAGGTTAAAGAACTTCACTCCCTGAGAAAGACAAATACCGTATGCTATCACTTACATGTGGAATCTAAAGTATGACACAAATGAACCAGAAACAGACTCAGACAGAGAGAACAGACTGGTGGTTGCCAAGGGGGAGAAGGTGCAGAAGGAGTGTGAGTCTGGGGTTCGCAGATGCAAACTATTGTATATAGGATGGATAAACGACAAGGTCCTACTGTACCGCACAGGGAACCATGTTCAGTATATATCACTATATATCACTCTGCACATCCCTCAGGACCTTGTTATCGATGCTCCTGGATTAAACTATCATGAATGACTCAGCACACTGTGGCTGGGTTTGGGGGGCAGGCAGTGATGGACTTTGTATTCCATTCCCCCCAAGAAAGGAGGGTTTCAAAAATGAGCTTCTTCAAGACAAGCAACAATTATAGTCTAAGGCTGGGATTCTATGAGAGGCAGATTGGAGATGGGACTCATCAGGTAATTGACCAAGAAATGTGAGGGGTCATTATCCCTGAGAGGATGACGAGTGTTAACAGGTGACAAGAGTACCAACAGGTCAGACGCCAGATAGGAAACAAGATGCTCGATTGCCACAGTGTTCAGGGAACTGAACAAAGGGGCAGATGAACTGGAAACAGTGAAGGACAGGAAAACTATCCAGGAAGGGTCTGTGTGAGAAGAATCCGTGTTAAGTTTCAGCTCCTATACTCAAAAAGCTCCTGATGCTATCACCTTGAAAAAAGGCCAAGAGACAACTCAGACCAACATGTGGTCAAAAGGAAGGTAACATCATCCTGAGCTATATTTTAAAAGAATATGTGTATATATAATTGGTATAATAAAAATAAGAAATAATATTTTGGGACCTAGTTAAAGGGTGTGGCCTGATTGTTTTGAGTAGCTCAGGACCACACAAAATAGCCTGTTGGTTCTTAGCGGTTTTGCAAAAGAATTCATTAATATTTTTTTCAAGAAAGGTCTAGTGTTTTTAGTGAGCTCTGCAGCTTTCCATAAAGGACTTTGAACTTCCAGTCCTGACCTCGTTGTCACCATGGATTTGGAGAAATGGGAGCAGAGGTGTCTGCTCAGAGGTTTCTTCTGGGTACCATCAATCAGAGGAGTGACAAGCGAGAGAGTGGCATGGACATATATACACTACCAAACGTAAGGTAGACAGCTAGTGGGAAGCAGCCGCATAGCACAGGGAGATCAGCTCGGTGCTCTGTGACCGCCTGGAGGGGTGGGATAGGGAGGGTGGGAGGGAGACGCAAGAGGGAGGAGATATGGGGATATATGTATACATATAGCTGATGCACTTTGTTATACAGCAGAAACTAACACACCATTGTAAAGCAATTATACCCCAATAAAGATGTTAAAAAAAATTAAAAAAAAAACAATCCTGACACCAGACTGCTTCTCTTCCACTTCCATACTGCAAAGAAATTAAGAAGAGTCCAAGTAAAAAGTCACTTTACAGAACGCTACTGCAGGGGAGCTGGGTCAAGTGGTCATGTCTATTTAAGAGGCGGGGCACACTGTAAAAGGCTCTACTCTTTTACCAAAAGATGTTTTAAATATCTTACAAGTTCTGGCAGCCCAGGAGGATGAATAGAGCATTGCATGACTATTTTTTCTCCCAAAATGTCAAACTATCATCACACTGCACGTCCATCCCTGGGCATGGCTCCCAATGAGGCTGAGGAACTCAGGTGATCTTTTTGGGCCCCTGCATATCGGATGGCTGTGCGCACAGCCTCTGAGACAGAGGTCTCTGTTTCCTGACTTCCAGCACCTGTGCCACCCACCCGCACCGTCGGGGACATCAGCCACAGGAGGCTAAGGTGTGTGGCAGCGGCAGTGATGACTCCAGGCTCTCAAGCGCAGGTGCTCTGACCTGAAAATTAGAAATACCACCTTAAATGACGACTTACTGGCCCAAACTAGTTTCGTGGTCCTGCTCAACCACAGAGGGCAGGAAGTACAGCCCTGGAGAGAGGAGTTAGCGAACAAAATGATCGACCACCACATCCAATGAGTAGGAATCCCAGCCAACGCGAACAAGCTTCCCTGGTATTAGGGAGATGCCTTTATGGGAGCTCATAGCCTCTGATGGGGATACGGGGCCTCTCGATTCTTCCCCTGGATGGTCACCAGTTTGTTGTTGCTTAAAAATAAAACATAATGTAGGGGGAAAATAAAAAGAAAGGCCCTGAAATGTGAAAATTTTAAAAACATTATTAAAATTTTAAAAGAAAGAAATAGGTTACGGTGAGACAGTACATAGCAAAATAGAAATATTTAAGTTAGTGTAAAGATCTTTGATAGTCAAGATTAAAAACTATAGGTTTTAATACAAATTTCTCTACTCAAGGGTAATTTGACATAAATGCTTAAGAAAAAGGGAAGTACTCTTAATTTAGAAATTAAAATTTCGTGATAGGATTTTTATGCAAAGAAGTGTCGGTCCTAGTTTTTCAGCTAACAAATCAGAACCAAGAATGGGCAGTTTATACTTCTGGAGTGTTGCCACAATGAGATTGGAAGGTCATCACTGTCACTTGTCATATAAATTGTACGCTTGTGCTATTGTTCCCAAACTTTCCAATGTAACCAGTTTACTGAAGAGTCTGAACCTGGGGCAGTACAAACAGGTAAGCATTTTGCTTTCCTACAAGCACTGACTACAGCTGTGCTCTGCCACCGCTTCTTATCCCCTTAACAACATCCTAAATAAATCCTAAGGCTTCCCACTCACTCCCAGGGAGTGAAAGCTCCAATTCAACTCGACGCAGCTTAACACCACAATATTATATCAACATCACCTCTGATTGATGTCTTCCCCTCCCCCTCCCCAGCATCACCCCCAGGGTTCAGACGAGGGCAAGGGCCGGATCACCTTCTTCATGGCTATTCCCCCAGCACCGTAGCTAAGATTCTAGCCAGAAAACGAGAGCCCAAAGCTCCCTGCTAGATCCCTCCAAGCTTCATGAGTGATTCTTGGAGTGCCCCATCTTGGGGTGCTGAGTAACCTCTGTTTGCCCCTCCAGACAGACACCCAGCTTTTCATCTCTGTTCTGGGCGCCCAGGAGGCTGACTTCTACATGAAGCTTCAACTGAGCTCTTTTGCTCCCTGGCTTCTGGTGGGAGACGGGAGTTTGGAGAAAGATACTGAGGTATCTATTCCCATGACCCTCTCCTTGCCAGGATGGAGACTGCCGGTGACCAAGTCCTTCTTCAGAAGCCCATGGGTCCTGCTGGGCTGACCTCCCCTTCAGCTCCAGCTCTGGGTCCTAGTCACCATGTCCCCTCCTGGCCTCTGGGTTTGCGGTGGTTCAAGGCTACCCCTGCTGTGATGGCCAGGATGCTTCACTGCGCCTTGCTGGCTTCCCCAGCTCTAGTCACACCTGGTAAACGGTCCCTTCATCAATCTCTCTTCAGCTGCCCTATTTGAGTGCACACTACCTGCTTACTGTCGGGATGTGCCCGACAGTAAGGGCCAAAGACTTGTCCTGCCCCAAACAGAAAGGAGGAAAAATCCCAGCACCTCTGACGCGGAGGACTCATAATCTGAACAACGTCCTTTTGACCTCTGCCTCTCCTTTAAATTGGGCGCCTATTAAGAAGGGGACAGACTTGTGATAATGGATCAGGGTCCGTTTTAAGACCTCATTATCAGCCCTGAGGGAGCTCTAGACTTCACATGCAAAAAGGCTTCTCTAGACGGTGTATCACGTCATGCTCCTTTGTTCTTAATTCAGCAATTTTCAATTTGGGGGCAGCAGAAACAGTCCATTCAACATCCTGAAAGATCTACATTTACCAATTTATATAGTCAAAACTCAAGATAAATACACACTGTCATGAACTGAACTCATCTGTCAGGACTAGATATATCTGTAAGCGCAGATCCTCCCTAGCTGGAATAATCAGCTGTCAATGGATACTTGAGGATTCATCTTTATCTGCCTCATTACCTTCCCAAGAAAATAGCAAGTTATTCATACTGATTTCTAGCATTTGTTCTCTGAAACCTTTTATTATGTTTTCAACACACATCCAATGTCAAAACAGTACTCCCAGGACACTAATACAGAGATTCATCTAATGGTGTATTTAGCAAAATATCTGCTTTGAGAAGGAACAAGGGTACGAGCCCTCAGAGGCACTGTACTGGGTTTCATTTAGTTGGAATAAAACGCTACCTGAGAGCCGTCTCCAGCTAACCTTATGCTTTATTTGCACTTTTTTTTAGCTTATTAAAAGTGAAGGCGTTCAGAGGCTGAGTGAAATTACCAGCAAACTGTATCTCATGTCGAAGATCAGCAGGGGTCTTCTGGAGGCCTTCAATTTTTCTCTGACTGTCAGGAAATCAGATCATTGCATCCAGCTGCACGCTGTTCTGATTGCACTGCAAGTCTGATTTAATTTGGTACAAATGGCAAATTACTCCTCTATCCTTGAACTGCATGTACTCCTAAAGTACTATATTTCAGGATGTCCTTAAAAGTTTAGAGTAGAAACCCGATTTCTAAACGTTCCTTCTCCATGCCTAGACCATTTGTAAAATGCCAACATGTCCTGGAGTAGCAAAGACATCACACACACACACATCCTCCCCTCCCTCCCCTCAGGCCGTTACAGAATATGTGTATGGACTCCATCGTTCTCTGCACAGTGAGAAAGGTTCAGGAAGATTCTTGACAAAATGGAACAGAGCCTGGAGTATTTATTTATTGATTCCACTTAAAGGGCCACGGATGTGAAGATGATCCCATCCTCTAAGTGATACTGCTGTTCAAAATGCTAAACAATGCTAAGAAAGAAAACCTTCCCGAGTGTCAGGCCCTGTAAAGGATAGCATTTGAAGGAGGCAAAGCAACTTTGGTTTTGTTACATCTTCTTGTACAGCAGAGCTTTCAAGAACCACTCTTTGCTAGAACCTATTTAGCGGGGACAAAAGAACTCACAAATAATAGTGTTATTTCAACACCACACTTTAGAAGCCATTCACAGCTTCTGAGGCTTCGAGTTGAGAAAACACACAACTTCAAAACACACAGGTCAGGATGTCTCAAGATAGTCCGACGCCAACGTTTACGTGGGAGCGACGATATTCATTATGAAGCTTAAATGCTATAAAATGAACGGCTGGATGGTCTTCTTTTAAAGAGGTTTAAAAATAACCAAAAAATGAGTATGTTACATTTAGCTCCATTTAAAGGCAACAGTGATGATGAATTTTTCCAATGGCTCTTTAAATTGTCATTTAACACAATCGTATTTTCAGAGGTAAACACCATAAAATCTTTGTAGGCAGCAAGTCACAATACACTCTTTGAAGAATAGGACTTCAGGGCTTCCCTGGTGGTGCAGCGGTTGGGAGTCCGCCTGCAGATGCAGGGGACACGGGTTCGTGCCCCGGTCCGGGAGGATCCCACGTGCTGCGGAGCCGCTGGGCCTGTGAGCCACGGCCGCTGGGCCTGCGCATCCGGGGCCTGTGCTCTGCCCGCGTACCACAAAAAAAAAAAAAGAATAGGACTTCATAAATCTTCCTTTCTTCCACTCTGCAACTTCTTTATCTTCTCTTCCCTCTTCCAATTTGTGTGCATCTTCAACCCAGCTCTCACATGTATTCAGGAGTCTTCCCCAAACATAACACGTCCTTGCTCTGAACAGATACAGAATGCAGTTATCCTATTTACATAATATAGAACATAATACAGAAATATGATGTCCAAAGGTTTATATCCTCTTAAGCCACACTGTAATCTTTTCCTTGATTTTTTCCCAAAATTTACAATTTTTAAAGTCCTCCTGGGAAAATAATGGGAATTACTGAGGCCAGCAATTCCCACAGAGTACACTGTTTGAGAATAATATGGTTACTACTCTGATATCTGAGAAAAGAATTAGATATGATTTTCTGTTAAGGGAATTTCAGGCTAATGCATGCTAATAAATGCTGAACTGAACTTATTAACATAAAATGTTCTTGTAAATCAAATGATAGTCATTTTCTTTAAAAATGATGACAGCAGGTGTTCCGATCTGAATCACTCGTTTGCAGCATGATTTAAAATTAGCAAATGTCAACATGATGGAGGGTTAGTTTCCAAAAATACAGATTACGCAGACCACGTTCAATGCATGCGCTGAAGCATAAATAATAATCCTTCGTGGTGCTTTTCAGTTTACACTATGATTTATTTACGTACATTACATTATTTGCTGCTTGTTACAACTTTGTAACAGAGAAAACAAGAATTTTTTAGTATTCTCGTTTTTCAGATGAGGAAATCAGGGCTCAGAAAGATTTAATAACTCATCCAGTGGCACATAACTTATATGTTGCAGACTACAGAGCAAGAATTAAAAAGAAGTCTTCTGACTTCTTTCTATACCTATTCCAACATATCATGGAGAGCCTCCAACATTTTGAATGTTCCACCCAGAATAATGGACCCTAAATGCAGACACTATGACAGTCTCATGGCTGTGGCCTTAGAAGACACCCAGCTTGGATTTCCCTGGTGGCGCAGTGGTTAAGAATCCACCTGCCAATGCAGGGGACACAGATTCGATCCTTGGTCCGGGAAGATCCCACATGCCGTGGAGTAATGAAGCCCGTGCACCACAACTACTGAGCCTGTGCTCTAGAGCCCACGGGCCACAACTACTGAAGCCCACATGCCTAGACCCCGTGCTCCACAACAAGGGAAGCCACCGCAAATGAGAAGCCTGTGCACCACGACGAAGAGTAGCCCCCGCTTGCCGCAACTAGAGTAAGCCCGCGCGCAGCAACAAAGACCCAGCACAGCCAAAAAAAAGAAGATACCCGGCTTATGAAGTAAAGGCAGTGGAGAGAAAATGACAAATCACATTATTTTCCATTCTCTTCTCCCTCATTGTTTTCTTGATATTTTTTTCATTTTAAAAAAATGCATTTGGCCTGACTCTGCAGTCTAACTTTGTTCTTCTAATTGTATTCTCCTGATTAATATTTTCATAAACCTAGTTTTGTCGAAAGTGATTCAAAGATAGCAGAATTTGGATCAGCCATACAACAGATCCAAAAAACTTCATTAAAGCATAAATGACAGGAACTGAAGGTGCGTAGAGGCTTCTTACTGCGGTTCAATGTGTAATGGCCCACTTTGGCAGATAAACGCCGATATTTCACAAAATTGTCTATTTTCTCAGTGAAGCGGGATATCTCTTCTTTGCACATGGCTCACAAATTACAAATCTGTTCTGATTGCTGGTAATATTATAGATGGGATGATTAAAAGAACATTTGAATGATAACGCTTCCCCTGTACGCAGCCCAAGAAAGAAAGTAGGGGGAAATATATTCATGACTCTAAGTTTAAGGAACAAAAGGTAACACTGCGCCAATGGTTTTCGTACAAATGGCAGGAGAATAAATACAGAATTTCATGCGAATGATCCCCTGTCACCAAAATAAGAAGCTAGCCTAAGGCAGCCGGGTCATTTGTCCTACATAGACCACTGTTCCTCAGTGTAGACATCCAACAGGCAGCAAAGCCTGAAGCTCCCACTAACCAGAGGGGCCAACGTCAATTTTTTATAATAATTTGAAATTTAATATTTTAGCAACAGCATTGAAACACAAATCATGTGAAAAATCAGAATGCTGTTGGTATTTCTTATGAATTTTAATTGTTTTAAATTACATATTAGGGGGGTTTGGGGCAACATAATATTTTCAATGCTTATTAAGAACCCAGTCGGTCTTATCCAACCCATGCTTCTATTTGGCTGCATTCCTCGTCTTGATGTGGAAATGTTCTTTAATAAGAAAGAGGACCCATAAATTAGAATCGGAAGCTGAGCAAGTGAAAGAATGGGATTCACAAATAGGACTTGAGCTCCTTATAAATCACAAGAGGAATTCTTAGAAGAACAAGTATTTTTATAAGAACAAGAGGAGCCACAGATGAAAGTGATCAAGACAGCCGTAAAGCCTTTCCCTCAGCTGGACTGAACTTCAGAAAGGCTTCTTCCCGACTCTAGGCTCCTGGCTGTCCTTCTCCTGTAACATTAACTTCAGAACATTTGTAATTATAAATTATTTCTCTATCCTTTTGAGATGTAAATATTTCGAAAAGTCACTTGCCAGTTTGGCAACCTAGGAGTTATCTTTCTCCAGGATCTGGGAGCTGTCCCTCTGAAGTGTGATCATGAAGAAAGATACTTCCCTTATCTCCCAGGCTCTGTGGGAGGGGAGAAGCCTAACTTCCATGGGTACCAACCAGCAAGCACAGATGGCCTCGTCACAGAGAAAAACACGGCAGCACATCTCATGGATCCACCTCTCCCCAAATGCCCTCTGGCACTTTTTCACCAGCTCACCCCACTGCTAAACATCTCTCTCAACTTTGGTCTCAGCAGGGGTGGATGGGTAAAAGGATTTGCAAAATACTGGAAAATGTTGAAGCTGCATGAGTGCTATATAAAGTCTTTTTTTTCTTTTAGAGTAGTTTTAGGTTTATAGAAAAATCATGCAGAAAGTACAGAAAGCCCCCGCATACTTCCTCTCCCCTCCCCACTCCACAGTTCCTCCTATTATTAACCTCTTGCACTAGTATATTTGTTACAACTGATAAGCCAATATTGTTACATTATTATTAACTGAAGTCCTCAGTTTACATTAGGGTTCGGTCTTGGTCTTGTGCCTTTCTGACAAATGCATAATATCTTCATAGTATCCACCATTACATATGGTACAGAAGAGTCTCACTACCTTAAAATCCCCTGTGCTTCACCTGTTCACTCCTCTCTCCTTCCTCTGAACCCCTGGCAGCCACTGACTTTTTTATTGTCTCTATAGCCTTGCCTTTTCCAGAGGGTAGTATAATTGGAATCATACAGTATGGACCTTTTCAGACTAGTCTCTCTCACTCAGCAATATGCATTTAAGGTTTCTCCATGTCTCGTTGCGGTTTGATAGCTCATTTCTTTCTATTGCCATAACATTCCATTGTCTGGATGGACCACAGTTGATCAGTTCACCTGCTGAAGGACGACAGATGCGTCCAGTTTCTGTCAATTATTAATAAAGCTGCGATAAACATCTGCATGCACGTTTTTGTGTGACACCAGTTTTCAACTCGATCAGGTAAATATCTAGAAGCATAATTCCTTGATCATATGGTAAGACTGGCTTTTGAGAACTGCCAAACTGTCTTCCAAAGTGTCTGTACCAGTTTGCATTCCTTCCTGTTGCCCCACATCCTCGTGTGCGTTGGGTATTGTTAGTTTTTTGGATTGGAGCCATTCTAATGAGTACATAATGCTATCTCACATTTTTTAATTTGTATTTCCCTAACAACAAATGATTTTGAGAAGCTTTTCATATGATTACTTGCCATCTGTATATATATGTTGAGGTGTCTTCAGACCTTCTGCCTATGTATTAATTGGATTGTATGTTTTCTTACTGTTCCGTTTTAAGAGTTCTTTGAATATTTTAGATACATTCCTTTATCAAACGTGTTTCACAAATAATTTCTCCTAGTCTGCAGCTTGTCTTTTCATCCTCTTGACAGTATCCTTCTTATGACAGAAGCTTTTAATTTTGGTATTGGTACAGTTCAGCATAACCATTTTTTTCTTTCATGGAGCGTGCTTTTGTTGTTATATCTATGAACACATTACCAAACACAGGTTACCTAGACTTTCTATGTTTCCTTCCAGAAGTTTTATAAGTTTGCATTCTACACTCAGATCCATGATCCATTTTAAGTTGAATCGATTCGTAAAATATATAAAGTCTGTGTCTAGAATTTTTCTTGCATAAAAAATCTAATTGCTCCAGCACCATTTGTTGAAAGATTGTCCTTTGTTCATCGAACTGCCTTTGCTCCACTGCTAAAGATTAAATGGTTATATGTGTATGAGTTTATTTCTGTGCTCTCTATTGTGTTCCATTTATCTATGTGTCTGTTATTTCACAAATGCCATGCTATCTTGATGATTATAGCTTTATAATAAGTCTTCAAGTCAGGCAATAGCACTCCAACAACTTTATTCTTCTTTTTTTCATGTCTTTTGACTATTGGGGTGTTTTGCCTCTCCATATAAACTTGACAGTACTGAGTCTTCCAATCCATGAACATGGAAATAACTTTTTTTTTTTTTTTTTTGTGGTACACAGTCCTCTCACTGTTGTGGCCTCTCCCATTGCGGAGCACAGGCTCCAGACGCACAGGCTTAGCGGCCATGGCTCACAGGCCCAGCCGCTCCACGGCATGTGGGATCCTCCCGGACCGGGGCACGAACCCGTGTCCCCCGCATCGGCAGGCGGACTCTCAACCACTGTGCTACCAGGGAAGCCCATAACTCTCCTTTTATTTAGATATTCCTTGATTTTGTTCAGAGTAATTTTTGACATATAGACTCCACATATTTTGTTAGATTTATACCTAATAGACATATCACATTATCTGCAAACATATACAATTTTATTTCTTCCTTCCAATTCTATACTCCTTTTCTTTACTTTTCTTGTGTTACTGCATTGCTAAGACCTCCAATGCAACACTGAGTAGGAGTGGTAAGAGAGGAAATCCTTGCCTTGTTCCTGAGCTTAGGGGAAAAGTGTCCAGGTAACACCATTAGGATTTCCCTGGTGGCAGAGTGGTAAAGAATCCACCTGCCAATGCAGGGGACGTGGGTTCAAGCCCTAATCCAGGAAGATCCCACATGCCATGGAGCAGCTAGGCCCGTGAGCCGCGACTACTGAGCCCATGTGCCACAACTACTGAAGCACGCACGCCTAGAGCCCGTGCTCTGCAACAAAGACAAGCCACCGCAATGAGAAGCCCGCACACCGCAACAAAGAGTAGCACCTGCTCACCACAACTAGAGAAAGCCCGCACACAGCAATGAAGACCTAACACAGCCAAAAATAAATAAATAAATAAATAAATTTTAAAAAAAAACACAATGAACTATGATGTGAGGTATAGGTTTTTTGAGATGTTCTTTACCAAAAGTTCCCCAAATGCCGAACTTTTAAATACATATCATTGTGAAAGTATACCATGGATATTAATTGTCTTTGGACTCTATGGTATACATGGCACATAGTATATATGGTAAAATGGTAATATAGAAAGAAAAATACTTTCAAAATATATTTAAATTGTTCCCTGGACAACTTCCCAATATAAAAAAAATAAGCTCGTCACTATTTCTTTTCAATGATAAACTAACTGTTTTTACATGATTTTTATATTTTAAGGAGGGAACACTAAAACTAACATTCAAAGTCACCATTTAGTGCATAACACATGCCTTTAAAATCCTGGGCTATCACCTATTGAAAATATGGGTTACAAATTAATTTCTAGGTACAAATGCAACTTTTTTTAAAGTGAAGTATAGCTGATTCACAATATTATATTAGTTTCAGGTATACAACATAGTGACTCAATATTTTATAATTATACTCCATTTAAAGTTATTACAAAATAATGGCTGTATTTCCCTGTGCTGTACAATATATCTTTAGGAACCAAAAATCTGCATAAGGCATGAGACTAGACTCTAGAACCAGAATGCATTTCTCTTAAGAAATCCCTTTCTTAAAGAGTTAGCACCCTTGGGCTTCCCTGGTGGTGCAGTGGTTAAGAATCCACCTGCCAATGCAGGGGACACAGTTTCGAGTCCTGGTCTGGGAAGATCCCACATGCCACGGAGCAACTAAGCCTGTGCGACACAACTACTGAGCCTGTGCTCTAGAGCCCGTGAGCCACAATTACTAAGCCCATGTGCCACAACTACTGAGCCCACATGCCTAGAGCCCGTGCTGTACACAAGAGAAGCCACTGCAATGAGAAGCCCACACACCGCAAGGAAGAGTAGCCCCCGCTCGCCGCAACTAGAGAAAGCCTGCGCACAGCAACAAAGACCCAACACAGCCAAAACATAAAATAAAATAATATAATAATAAATTAATATATATAAATATATATAATAATAATGAATATATAATATATAATATATATATAATAATAAAATAAAATAATAAATTTATGTATAAAAAAAGAATTAGCACCCTATATATATATATATATATATATATATAGGGTGCTATATATATATATAAAAGAATTAGCACCCTATATATATAATAAATATATATAAAATAATATAATAAAATAAAAAATTTATATATAAAAAAGAATTAGCACCCTTTATTCTCTATAGTGTCACACATGTTCAAGTTATATGAATATCAACTTCCTGCTTGAAGTATACTGGCACTTAATTTGTACTAAACCAGAAGGAACTTAATTTTTTCAGTAGGAAAATTCTTTCTTTTCAAGACTTTTTAATACAAATAAGCACATCAACTAAAGAATAGGAATATAATTTAAATGAGTAAGGAAAAGTAGAATAATCTGAGCTAAGGGCAACTTCTAGACTACAGAGGTACCATAGTGTATTTTCAAAATCTTCAAATCTTTAACATTTTCACATGAATCAAGCAAATAACTAAAATGTCCTTTCCTGACACATAAATATGATCAGGAATTGGTTAGTCCTTCAGGGTACTGATTTCTTTGGCCTCGTCAAACTTAATTTGGTCCTAATTTTAGTTCTATGCTTAAATTTAGGACCAAATTAGGTTTAACCCAGGCCAAAGAAATCAATACCCTGAAGAATTAACAAATTCCTGGAGATTAAAATCCCTGGATTAGATGGGAAAATGATGAAAATTCTGCTCATCCAGCCTTGGAAAAAAAATGAGACACCACGTCTCAAAACGATGAAACATACGATGCTTTATAGCCTGTGCAGTTAAATGGGAAGGAGTGGGAAAGCTGGAGAGGTGGCCGGGGGTCGCAGGACAAGGCTGAGGTCTGTGGGCAGAAGCAGAGCTCTCCTGACAGCTGACAGTGGGGACAGAGTTGTCTGTGCTGGAACCAACTCATAACTCACCCAGCCTGCCCTTTGCTCTTCTTTATTTGCTGCGGAAGCATTTCAAGAAAACAGCATCCACCCTTGTTTTTCCTCCAAGATCCATGGCCTATGACCCCTGTAGCCTCTCTGGGCGGCCAGCACACACCCTAAAGCCTCACCGCTGCTGTGCTGGGTGAGGCTTCCTATCAGCCATTTGGTCTTTAATTTTAAAAGTTTGAACATGATATTTTCAAAAGGTGAAATGGAGCAAAACGTGACTCGCTAGAAAGAGGGTTATACGGATCCTTCAAAGTTAACATAGGTAGAAATTAGAACTTTAAGTCTTTGAGCGCTTCACAACATTCAGAGCAAATAAAACTTTAAGAGGCACAAGTCTCTGCCTATCACACATATATTGAATAAAGAACTGAAGAATCATTCTTATGTTTAAACATCAGATCTCTGAAAGGTTTTAATGGACTCTAATCAATTCCAGAATGGTACTTATCTGTGAAAAAGAGAATGAGTCTCCTTTTGAAGCAAAATACATAAACAGAACAAAAAGATTCCTTTATGCTGTTGTTTCCCTGATGGCTTTTACACAGCCCACAGACTCTTTATAAGAGAAACACTCAGCTCTGCATTCCGCTTTATTGTGTTCCTGCACTAAGGGATTCTGCCTGCATCTTTGCTTCTTTAGACCTGGGGAACATTCTTGGTTGAATCTCTTTTGTTTCTAAACACATTGCCACCCCCTGCTTAGCTGTATTCTGGGTGTATTCTATTTGATTGTAAGCCATTTCTCAGCTTGACTGGTGCAAATTTCCCAAGTTCAACAGAAAGGCCAAGGCAGCAGCATTTCAGTGGGCGCTCTCATCTTATGAAAAGGTTACTTGTACTCCTGCCAGATTCTAGCCACCACTTTGGACCTACTCCTGGAAGGATATAATTTCTATTTTCTCTTTGGATGGAAAATGCCAAGAGTACTAATTCTCAACGTCACTCCATGTAGAAATCACCATCGGGTTTGGATAAACGTGCAGATCCCAGAGTCCACAGCTAAAGACTCAAGTCCACCGAACGAGAATGGATTCCACAAAACTGAAAGCTGAACAAACTTGAGCAGGAGGTTTGCAAATCATTTGCAGAAGCACTGGGCACTCTCCGAGGAAACATGTCTCACTTAACAGATGATTTGTAAATGCTTGCTGGTGAGTAAGTGTTAAAATCTCTACTATAACAATTTATCATTCCTATTGGAAATTATTAAACCTATAGGAAAGGTCAGTTTGTCACAAGTATTTTTAAAAACAACTGGTTTTTTAGCTAAACGTTAACTTTTTGGTAATTCTGCAATTCAAATGTATCCTTTATTCAAAAGTAAATGCACATAATGTCTGTGAGCCTAAACAATGCCTCTAGGATTTAATGTATTCAGACCACTGCGTACAGCACAATCGTCCACAATAGGGTAAAAATAATGAGCATGAAGGGAAGAAATGCACAGGATATTTTTAGATGCCTTCAAAGAACACGAACTGCTTTACAAGGACAAAGAAAATCTAAATTCTAATCTGAGTGCGAATCTTTTTTTTTTTTTTTTGGTGGTCATAAATGATTGCTCTTTGGAAGAACTGAGAAAAAAAAATGGGATAAAACTTCTGGGTGAGAAAACAGATTTTTTTGTCCTAGAGAAGCAACTTGAACTTTGGGACATTCTCTGTTCTTGGTCTTATAATACATTCACACATTATCTCTTTCCAAAGCATGGTTCGTTATACCTGCAAAAAGCAAAGTTGCACTAAAGTATTTTTCTTCTCATAGTAGACAACCTCCTCGGAAGCAAATATCTTGTCACTGGTTTAGAAGTAACCCCCCTCTCTCTCCCCATGAGAGTCACTAAAAGCGTTTATCAAAGCCTACGTAACCCAACTCTGGAGGATCGCTTGGATTCACAGATGGTACTGATGTTGTGCTAACCCAAGGGTTGCACAGTAGGAACCAATACTATAGGTCAGCACAATGAACTGTAATGTTCTACCATGTTGCTCACTTAATGAACTTTCACTTAATTGAGTGACTGGATTTATCCATGTTCTCCAGTCTTCTCCCAAAATTTACTGATGGTTGTGGACAACCTGTTGAATCATGTGAAAAGAAGACTAATCTTTATTCTCCTGAGCCCTCCTGCTTCCATGTGTTGAATTGCATGGTTACCAGGAGTCAGTTTCATCTGTTCCCAAACTTGTTCATGCTTGACTTATTTTACATTGTAATGATATAGATTAATTAAATATTGTGCAAACTGATGAACTAGGCGTGTGAAAAGAGAACTGCTTCTAAGAAAACTAATTTAAATGCTTTGGTTAAAGTCACTAAAAATAAAGCAGCCTCATTTGGGGACCAGAAAATGTGAAAGTTGGAAGAACATCATAGAAATGTAAAAGGATTCTGCCCTCAGCCTGCCTGGCTAGTGTTTATATTTCTCCCTCTGCTTTAAGGAAATGGAAGCTAGAAATGGAGGACATTGTGTGTGGTCTACACAGGAAAATTTAGCAATACAGTCAGTTAACTCATACCCAGAGAAAAAGCCTTACCCGCACATGAAAGGATTGCTGAATTCATATGCTCTAATGTAACATAAAATGTTTGGCATAAACATCATGGTGTATTATTCTAAGAATTTCACAATACAGGTCAACCATTTGTTTATGCTTAGCCACTTTACCTGTCTTTTCTAACTAATTGACCAGCTACCAACTTTGATTATGTCAGATGAGAATTCTACTATAATCACATCATCAAGAACAACAAACTTCTCTCTAGAGCTGAGATTGCGAACTAGCAGCCTGCAGGACAAATGCAGCTTATATGGGTGTGGAATTTGGCCAAATTCCCGAGGAAAAATAAAAGTTGGACATTTCACGTAAAAATTCCAATCTCCATCTCCTCTTGAAAAATTAGATCAGGTACCACTGGACTTGACTGTGGCAATAACAGCTCCTGCTGACCAGCAGCTGACCCTTCGGAAGAGGCTACTTACCACCCTCCAGTGAGGCCCGTCTTCACTCTCCAACCTGCCAGCCACACCCTCATCCTACTGCCTGGTTTCCATGGGCATCTGCAGTTACTAACTGTGCTCTAAGGCCTTGCTTATGAGAAGTAAGGATTTCTAACTTGCCTAAGCTATTAGGCAAGAAAAAGCACCTCCTTCCCAGCTCTACAAGCTCATGCAATACATTTTTCTCAAGCACCTATTCAACAGTATGAAGAAATCCAAAAACACATATTCACAAATGTAGAAGATAGTATCTGTCCTTTCAGGAGCTTAAAATGTAATTAAAACAAACAAGCAAAGAAAAAAGGAACACATATGATACATAAACCCATGCTGGACAGTTATGTTTCCAACTACTGAAAATTTACAGACTGAAGCAATTGAACACTGAATTCTATTCTTCCCTACGACGCCAACTATACTAAAGATTATCATACCAAGTGAAGTAATCCAGACAAATACCACATGATACCACTTACATGTGGAATCTAAAAAAATGATACAAATGAATTTATTTACAAAACAGAAATAGACCCACAGACATGGAAAACAGACTTATGGTTACCAAAGGGGATAGTGGGGGGAGGGGTAAATTAGGAGGTTGGAATTAACACATATACACTACTATGTATAAAATAGATAACCAACAAGGATCTACTGTATAGCACAGGGAACTATACTCAATATTTTGTAATAACACATAAGGGAAAAGAATCTAAAAAAGAATACATGTATATAAAACTGAATCAATTTGCTGTACTGTACATCTGAAACATAACATTGTAAATCAACTATACTCCAATTGAAAAAAGCCCCATGAAGAAACCATATAATAAATTACTTTTAAAATTCCCACAGTCCCACTACATAACATAATGTTAAACATAATGTTAACAAATTAACATATGTTAATATGTTATAACATATTAACATATGTTAACATATGTTAACATTAACATAACATAATGTTAAACAAATTTATTAACATAAAATAGTTAAGAGATCAGTGATATTTGCTAATTTTTCAAAATAATTAAAAAGCAGTGTCTGAGATTGGAGAGGGGAAGTCAATTTGTATTGGGAGTAGACAGCGTGATGTACTTTACGCATAGCAAAAATTTTCACATAGCCAGAATGAGACATGGGTTCTGTTCAATATTTAGGGAAATGTGTGTGAAAAGGTAGCAAGGACAGAAGATGACAGGCTTTGAAGTTTAGACTAAAGGATTTAGATTGTATCTTGTGTATGACAGGGAATGACTGAAGGCTTTAGAAGCACAGTGATAACAGGAACACAGGTATTTAGAGAAACAGATCTGTGGACTGCATGTAGTATTAGTCTAATTGGGCAAACAATTTAAGTAGGGAGATTAATTAAAAGGCACTTAAAGGAGTGCCTGAATGACAACAAGGCCTGTGAGAGAAATATTTTTGTTGTTGTTTTAATTATGTGAGAGGCACCTGAACGTAAAATTGACAGAATTCTGTGACATTGGGTATAGGTAACGAAGGAGAAAACATCACAAAAACAATTAACAGACATAAGGTTTCAGAGGTTTTAAACTAGTTTCATTCTGGACAAAAGGGACTTGAAAAGAGAATTACTTTGATGGGAAGACAAGGATGAATTCAGTTTTGAGGAATGAAGTCCCGTTAAACATAAAATGTTAACAGAAGCTTCCAGCAAAAGGTCACTGCCATCAGTAACCACATCATCATGACTAACTATTTCAAACATCCGTGGAGTGGTGGTTTTCCTGTTCTAACTTTGGGGCAAAATGTAACTTACATTAAAGATATTGCAGCCTCATCCGATAAAAGCTCCCTTTATGAAAGTGTGAAAGCAGAGCTTCCTATTTCGCTACTTTCTTTACTGCTTACTGAAGAGAAATCCATATAAGAGTATGTTTTATGAACACCAAGGGGTTTAATTTCTACCTCACTGGCAAGCCAAATGATGCCTTGTTGTCGGATGTGTCACATTTCTTGGTCATGATGAACAGTGGAGTTCTCCACATGCATTGACAGGAGACCCAATTTTCTCAAGGCAAAATTTCCTTGAGATAATAATTTCAATGTGTGTTTTTTTCTTAAAGAAACAGCCTATTTTATCTGGAATGACCATCATGATTTTAGACACTATTACAGCAATATTATAAGAAGTATAGATGTGAATAATGATCATTTCTTTTCCCATCTTCCTAATTCTCACTTGCCATTATATGATGGTTTAGTCAGGCTTCAGAATTTCAAAAACCTGGAGTAGAAATTGCTCTCTGGCACCTTTTAGCTATGCCATTGTGGCCAAAACACTTCTCAAAACTCAGTTTTGTAAAATGGAAATTATAATAACCTCATGGATGACTATGAGTGTGCAATAAGACAATGCATATAAAGGTCTTCATATAATGTCAGAGACGAAAAAGCCATCAATAAATGTTAACCTATGCTGTTGCAATAACTATTATTTTTGTCATCCTACGTCATAACCAGAATCAAAGTATAAGAGTGAATAGAAATCTAAGAACTTGCTACTTACAGCTATGCCCACATTAGATACCAGATTCCTTGCAGTCCAGGATTATCTTTTTTATTTCAACTTCCAGCAAAATGCTTGGCACACAACCAGGTCTCTCCAAATGAATATTCAAATGACCGGATGAATAAGCACCTACAAGCTAAGATCAGGAGAAAGGAAGACTCACCTTATACTACAAGAAACATTTTAAGATTTCTGTTCATTAGCATAACAAGATATTTTAATAAGATCTTATTTCCATACAATGTCTGGGAAATAGAAAATGTCTAGATAACTGGATGTTCCATCATGGACTTTTGAGACATTCCACCTATAACATGCATGACTGTGTATATAAACACATATATAATCCATACAGTATATGCCCATATAGTGTGATAGAATAAATTCTGATATTTACTTAAGATTCTTATTTACTTGAGATGTTTATTTACTTAAGATTCTTATTCTAAGTGAACTGAGAAGCCATTTCCTATTTTACCAGGGGAGTGACATGAAGAGTCAGCTTTGCAAGGATCCCTTTAGCTACCCCGCGGAGGATGCGTTGTGGGCAGCCCAAGTAGAAGCAGTGAGACTAGTTAGAAGATGGGATTCGGTGGTCCAAGAAAGAAAATAAGGTGAAAGGAGCTGGTGGTTAGGACTAGGGTATTCAGTTAAGATAAACAGATGGGATATACTTTGAAAGTTGAAGGACTGAAAAGGACCAGTGGTGCAGACAGGAGATAGAGCAGGAGGGTGGGGATGGTGGGGGGCGGGGGTGCGGGTGAAGGCAAGAGTAACTGAGGGAGATGTCAGGGTTTGAGCCAAGCAGCAGTGAGGATGGGGGTGCCACTTACTGCAGAGCACAGGGGTGTGGGGGAATCTAGACTCCCCTTTACTCTGGTTGATCACTCATGATCCCCTCAGCCCTAACATTCTAATTTTTCCCTCACAGAGAAAAGCAGTCTTCTGGATACTGTAGATTCCTTTCACTTGGTAAAAGTATTGTCTCTCTTTCTTTCTTTTAAATTTTTTGTTTTACTCCATCTTGTCTCCTCCACTCCTAGTTAGAGAACCAATGGTTCAGAAGAATGTAAGAGAGAGACAGCGACTTGACATAAATTCCTCTCTCTCGGGGAAAGGTCATGGAGCCCATGAAGGAAGAGGAACAAACTACCTTGTAAAACTCGTCATTAAACTCAGTTTACTTAGTGCCCTGCACTATTTATGACAAGTCACTAAAATGTCAGTCGATTCCTCCATGAAATGAGCCACTCTGTTTTACAGTGAAGCTTTTCCTGAAAGCGTTTCAGTGAATAATGGATATAGGACGCATAAAAACTTTATTTTCTCAGTACATGGAGCATTTATTTTAAAAAAACCATGGATTATGCAAATGTCAGGTAAACAAGGATCGTTTTCAAACAATCTCTCTCAGATTGATTTTAAAGCATTTCTCCATAAAAGCAGTAGGCAGGAAGCACTGCGTTCCTTTCTCGGGCAGCAACTCTGGGGTGCCCGTTATTGGATGATGGAGGTGCTGAGCTAATGAACCTCAGAATCACCTCTTGGACCAGACTAGCTGACTGAAACACATGCTTCATCTGTACACTTCCAAATAATACCTTCACAGCAAACCTTTCCTTAATAGTGTCAAGGAAAAATAATAGACACGCCTCACAATAAATTGTTGAAGACATATCTGGTAGGCAAATGACCTCAGCTGACCTCACTTAAAAAAAAAACATGAAGTATAAAAAAAAGCAAAACAAAATAAAATGAAAGGAAAAGACCCTCTGTGATGCATGTCTAGAATATTAAAACACTGAGGAATTGTTGAAGTGTCCCTTCAGGAGACCCGTTTGGCTACTGGAGCAGAATTTTAGGCACCGAATGCTTAGGTAAGTTATGATATATGAAATGCTTGACAGGTACAGTCTCCAGTCCAGAAAACTGCTCCTGGACGAGACAGGTATCAGCACACAGTGGATAATAAAAGGCCCAAATCACTTTCCACGTGTCAGTTGAAAGGACCCAGCAAAAGAAGTCCAGTCTCATTTCAGCCCACACTTTTAGGACTTGATCAGTTACCCTGATACAACCATACATTGAATCTTATTATTACATTAGCTCCCTGGTGAAGACATACCAATTTTTATCTGACCTGAAAGAGGAGGGTTTCATGTCACCTGGGACCTCATTAGAAGAAATACATTTTGTGATTAAAACTGCTAAATTCATTACAGGCACAAATCCTAACTCAGAGGGAAAAGCTAAAAGCTTGGGAATCAGATCACATTATGGCACTGAGCTATTCACACCCAAACCTAGAAATCACCCAAATTATTAACATACACACAGTACTCTATATAAAATAGATAACCAACAAGGACCTACTGTATAGCACAGGGAAATCGGCTCAATATTCTGCAATAACCTATATGGGAAAAGAATCTGAAAAAGAAGGAATATATGTATAATTGAATCACTTTGCTATGCACCTGAAACTAACACACTGTAAATCAACTATACTCCAATAGAATTTTAAAAAAAGAAAACAGGGGGAGACCTTCAAGATAGTGGAGGAGTAAGATGTGTAAATCAGCTTCCTCCCCACAAATACATCAGAAATACATCTACACGTGGAACAGCTCCAACAGAACACCTACTGAACGCTGACAGAAGACCTCAGACCTCCCAAAAGGCAAGAAACTCCCCCATGTACCTGGGTAGGGCAAAAGAAAAAAGAATAAACAGAGACAAAAGAATAGTATGGGACCCGCCCCTCTGGGAGGGAGCCGTGAAGGAGGAAAAGTTCCACACACAAGGAAGACCCTTCACTGGCGGAGACTGCGGGTGGCAGAGGGGGAAGCTTCAGAGCCAGAGAGGAGAGCACAGCAACAGGGGTGCAGAGGGCAAAGTGGAGAGGTTCCCACACAGAGGATCAGTGCCAACCGGCACTCAGCAGCCCGAGAGGCTTGTCTGCTCCCCCGCCAGGGCGGGCGGGGCTGAGAGTTGAGGCTCGGGCTTCGGCCGGAGCGCAGGGAGAGGACTGGGGTTGGTGGCGTGAACATAGCCTGCAGGGGGTTAGTGCGCCACGGCTAGCCAGGAGGGAGTCCGGGGAAAAGTCTGGACCTGCTGAAGAGGCAAGAGACTTTCTTCCCTCTTTGTTTCCTGGTGCGCGAGGAGAGGGAATTAAGAGCGCTGCTTAAAGGAGCTCCAGAGACGGGCGCAAGCCGCGGCTAAAAGCGCGGACCCCAGAGACGGGCACGAGACGCTAAGGCTGCTGCTGTCGCCACCAAGAAGCCTGTGTGCGAGCACAGGTCACTATCCACAACCCCCTTCCGGGAAGCCTGTGCAGCCCGCCACTGCCAGGGCCCCGTGATCCAGGGACAACTTCCCCAGGAGAACACACGGCGTGCCTCAGGCTGGTGCAACGTCACGTCGGCCTCTGCCGCCGCAGGCTCGCCCCACACTCCGTGCCCCTCCCTCCCCCCGGCCTGAGTGAACCAGAGCCCCCGAATCAGTGGCTCCTTTAACCCCGTCCTGTCTGAGCGAAGAACAGATGCCCTCAGGCTACCTACACGCAGGGGGGGTGGGGGCAAATCC
Source organism: Aethalodelphis obliquidens (assembly GCF_003676395.1). Lineage (NCBI taxonomy): Eukaryota > Metazoa > Chordata > Mammalia > Artiodactyla > Delphinidae > Aethalodelphis > Aethalodelphis obliquidens. The sequence continues at coordinate 37,971 of NW_020838047.1, forward strand.
AAAGCTGAACCCCAGGAACTGTGCAAACAAAGAAGAGAAAGGGAAATCTCTCCCAGCAGCATGAGGAGCAGTGGATGAAATCTCCACAATCAACTTGATGTACCCTGCATCTGTGGAATACATGAATAGACAACATATCATCCCAAAATTGAGGCAGCAGACTTTGGGAACAACTGTAGACTTGGGGTTTGCTTTCTGCATCTAATTTGTTTCTGGTTTTATGTTTATCTTAGCTTAGAATTTAGACCTTATTATCACTGGTAGATTTATTTACTGATTTGGATGTGCCCTTCCTTTTGTTTTAATGTATATTTTTTCCTTTTTCTCTTTTTGTGAGGGTGTATGCGTATGTTCCTTTGTGTGATTTTGTCTCTATAGCTTTGCTTTTACTATTTGTCCTAGGGTTCTGTTGGTCAGTTCTTGTTTTTGTTTTTGTTTTGCGGTATGCGGGCCTCTCACTGTTGTGGCCTCTCCTGTTGCGGAGCACAGGCTCCAGACACACAGGCTCAGTGGCCATGGCTCACGGGCCCAGCAGCTCCGTGGCATGTGGGATCTTCCCGGACCGGGGCACGAACCCGTGTCCCCTGCATTGGCAGGCGGACTCTCAACCACTGTGCCACAAGGGAAGCCCTTGTTTTTGTTTTTTTTTCAGTATAGTTTTCAGCTCTTGTTATCATTGGTGGATTTGTTTATTGGTTTGGTTGCTTTCTTCTTTCTTTCTTTTCTTTTTTTAGTACCTTTTAATTTTTAGTAATTTTTAAAATTTTCATTATTACATTTATTTTGTTGTTTTCTTTCTTTTTTTTCTCCCTTTTCTTCTGAGCCATGTGGCTAACAGGGTCTTGGTGCTCCAGCCGGGTGTCAGGCCTGAGCATCTTACGTGGAAGAGCCAAGTTTAGAACACTGGTCCACCAGAGACTTCCCAGCCCCACATAATATCAAATAGTGAAAGCTCTCTGAGAGCTCTCGATCTCAATGCTATGACCCAGCTCCACTCAACGACCACCAAGCTACAGTGCTGGACACCCTATGCCAAGCTACTGGGAAGACAGGAACAAAACCCCACCCATTAGCAGAGACGCTGCCTGAAATGATAATAAGGTCACAGACACCCCAAAACACACCACTGGATGCAGTCCTGCCCACCAGAAACACAGATCCAGCCTCATCCACCAGAACACAGGCACCAGTCCCCTCCACCAGGAAGCCTACACAACCCACTGAACCAACCTTAGCCACTGGGGGAAGACACCAAAAACAATGGGAACTACGAACCTGCAGCCTGTGAAAAGGAGACCCCAAACACAATAAGGTAAGCAAAATGAGAAGACAGAGAAACACACAGCAGATGAAGGAGCAAGGTAAAAAGCCACCAGACCAAACAAATGAAGAGGAAATAGGCAGTCTACCTGACAAAGAATTCAAAGTACTGATAGTAAAGATGATCCAAAATCTTGGAAATAGAATGGAGAAAATAAAAAAAACGTTTAACAAGGACCTAGAAGAACTAAAGAGCAAACAAACAATGATGCACAACACAATAAATGAAATGAAAAACTCTCTAGAAGGAATGAATAGCAGAATAACTGAGGCAGAAGAACAGATAAGTGACCTGGAAGATAAAATAGTGGAAATAACCACCACAGAGCAGAATAAAGAAAATACAATGAAAATAATTTAGGACAGTCTCAGAGACCTCTGGGACAACATTAAACACACCAACATTCGAATTATAAGGGTCCCAGAAGAAGAAGAGAAAATGAAAGGGACTGAGAAAATATTTGAAGAGGTTATAGTTGAAAACTTCCCTAATATGTGAAAGGAAATAAGCAGTCAAGTCCAGGAAGCACAGAGAGTCCCATACAGGATAAATCCAAAGAGAAACAGACCAAGACATATTAATCAAACTATCAAAAATTAAATACAAAGAAAAAATATTAAAAGCAGCAAGGGAAAAACAACAAATAACATACAAGGGAATCCCCATAAGGTTAACAGCTGATCTTTCATCAGAGACTCTGCAAGCCAGAAGGGAGTGGCAGGACATATTTAAAGCGATGAAAGGGAAAAACCTACAACCAAGATTACTCTACCCAGCAAGGATCTCATTCAGATTTGAAGGAGAAATTAAAACCTTTACAGACAAGCAAAAGCTAAGAGAATTCAGCACCACCAAACCAGCTTTACAACAAATGCTAAGGGAACTTATCTAGGCAGGAAACACAAGACAAGGAAAAGACCTACAATAACAAACCCAAACTATTAAGAAAATATTAATAAGGACATACATATCGATAACTACCTTAAATGTAAATGGATTAAGTGCTCCAACCAAAAGACACAGACTGGCTGAATGGATACAAAAACAAGACCCGTGTATATGCTGTCGACAAGAGAACCACTTCAGACCTAGGGACACATACAGACTGAAAGTGAGGGAATGGAAAAAGATATTCCATGCAAATGGAAATCAAAAGAAAGCTGGAGTAGCAATACTCATATCAGATAAAACAGACTTTAAAATAAAGGATGTTACAAGACACAAGGAAGGACAGTACATAATGATGCAAGAAGAAGATATAACCATTGTAAATATTTAAGCACCCAACATAGGAGCACCTCAATACATAAGGCAAATGCTAACAGCACTAAAAGGGGAAATCGACAGTAACACAATCATAGTAGGGAACTTCAACACCCCACTTTCACCAATGGACAGATCATCCAAAATGAAAATAAATAAGGAAACACAAGCTTTAAATGACACGTTAAAAAAGATGGACTTAACTGATATTTATAGGACATTCCATCCAAAAACAACAGAATACACTTTCTTCTCAAGTGCTGACGGAACATTCTCCAGGATAGATCATATCTTGGGTCACAAATCAAGCCTTGCTAAATTTAAGAAAATTGAAATCACATCAAGTATCTTTTCTGACAACAATGCTATGAGACTAGATATCAATTACAGGAGAAAAAGTGTAAAAAATACAAACACATGGAGGCTAAACAATATACTACTAAATAATGAAGAAATCACTGAACAAATCAAAGAGGAAATCAAAAAATACCTATAAAAAACTGACACTGAAAACACGATGACCCAAAACCTATGAGATGCAGAAAAAGCAGTTCTAAGAGGGAAGTTGATAGCAATACAATCCTACCTCAAGAAACAAGAAACATCTCAAATAAACAACCTAACCTTACACCTGAAGCAATCAGACAAAGAAGAACAAACAAAACCCAAAGTTAGCAGAAGGAAAGAAATCATAAAAATCTGATCAGAAATAAATGAAAAAGAAAGGAAGGAAAAAATAGCAAAGGTCAATAAAAATAAAAGCTGGTCCTTTGAGAAGATAAACAAAATTGATAAACCATTAGCCAGACACATCAAGAAAAAAGGGGAGAAGACCCAAATCAATAGAATTAGAAATGAAAAAGGAAAAGTAACAACTGACACTGTAGAAATTCAAAGGATCATTAGAAATTACTACAAGCAACTATATGCCAATAAAATGGACAACCTAGAAGAAATGGACAAATTCTGAGATAAGCACAACCTTCCCTGACTGAACCAGGTAGAAGTAGAAAATATAATCAGACCAATCAGAAGCACTGAAATTGAGACTGTGATTAAATATCTTCCAACAAACAAAAGCTCAGGACCAGATGGCTTCACAGGTGACTTCTTTCAAACAATTAGAGAAGAGCTGACACCTATCCTTCTCAAACTCTTCCAAAATATAGCAGAGGGAGGAACACTCTCAAACTCATTCTATGAGGCAACCATCACCCTGATACCAAAACCAGACAAATATGTCACAAAGAAAGAAAACTACAGACCAATATCACTGATGAACATAGATGCAAAAATCCTCAACAAAATACTAGCAAACAGAATCCAACAGCACATTAAAATAATCATACACCATGATCAAGTGGGGTTTATCCCAGGAATGCAAGAATTATTCAATATATGCAAATCAATCAAGTTGATAAACCATATTAACAAACTGAAGGAGGAAAACCATATGATCATCGCAATAGATGCAGAAAAGCTTTCAACAAATTTCAACACCCTTTTATGATAAAGACCCTCCAGAAGGTAGACATAGATGGAACTTACCACAACATTATAAAGGCCATATATGACAAACCCACAGCCAACATCGTCCTTAATGGTGAAAAGCTGAAACCATTTCCTCTAAGGTCAGGAACAAGCAAGGTTGGCCACTCTCACCATTATTATTACACATAGCTTTGGAAGTTTTAGCCACAGCAATTACAAAAGAAAAAAAATTAAAAGGAATCCAAATTGGAAAAAAGAAGTAAAGCTAGCTGTCACTGTTTGCAGCTGACATGATACTATACATAGGGAATCCTAAAGACTCTACCAGAAAACTACTACAACTAATCAATGAATTTGGTAAAGTAGCAGGATACAAAATTAATGCACAGAAATCTCTTCCATTCCGATACACTAATGATGAAAAATCTGCAAGAAAAATTAAGGAAACACTGCCATTTACTGCTGCAACAAAAAGAATAAAACACCTAAGAATAAACCTACCTAAGGAGACAAAAGACCTGTAGGCCGAAAATTATAAGACACTGATGAAAGAAATTAAAGATGATACAAATAGATGGAGAGATATACCATGTTATTGGTTGGAAGAATCAACATTGTGAAAATAACTATACTACCCAAAGGAATCTACAGATTCAATGAAATCCCTATCAAACTACCAATGGCATTTTCCACAGAACTAGAACAAAAAATTTCACAATTTGTATGGAAACACAAAAGACTCCAAATAGCCAGAGCAATCTTGAGAAAAATGGAGCTGGAGGAATAAGACTCCTGGACTTCAGACTATACTACAAAGCTACAGTAATCAAGACAGTATGGTACTGACACAAAAACAAATACAGGTCAATGGAACAGGATAGAAATCCCAGAGATAAACCCACGCACATATGGTCACCTTACCTTTGATAAAGGAGGCAAGAATATACAATGGAGAAAAGACAGCCTCTTCCATAAGTGGTGCTAGGAAAACTGGACAGGTACATGTAAAGAATGAAATTAGAACACTCCCTAACACCATACACAAAAATAAACTCAAAATGGATTAAAGACCTAAAGGTAAGGCCAGACACTATCAAATTCTTAGAAGAAAACATACGCAGAACACTCTATGACATAAATCACAGCAAGATGCTTTTTGATCCACCTCCTAGAGAGATGGAAAGAAAAACAAAAATAAACAAATGGGACCTAATGAAACTTAAAAGCTTTTGCACAGCAAAGGAAACCATAAACAAGATGAAAAGGCAACCCGCAGAATGGGAGAAAATATTTGCAAATGATGCAATTGACAAAGGATTAATCTCCAAAATTTACAAGCAGCTCATGCAGCTCAATATCAAAAACACAAACAACCCAATACAAAAATGGGCAGAAGACCTAAATTGACATTTCTCCAAAGAAGATATACAGATGGCCAACAAACACATGAAATGATGCTTAACATCACTAATCATTAGAGAAATGCAAATCAGCACTGCAGTGAGGGATCACCTCATACCAGTCAGAATGGCCATCATCCAAAAATCTACAAACAATAAATGCTGGAGAGGGTGTGGAGAAAAGGGAACCCTCTTGCACTGTTGGTGGGTATGTAAATTGATACAGCCACTATGGTGAACAGTATAGAGGTTCCGTAAAAAACTAAAAATAGAACTACCATACGACACAGCAATCCCCCCACTAGGTATATACCCTGAGAAAACCATAATTCAAAAAGAGTCATGTACCACAATGTTCACTTCAGCTCTCTTTACAGTAGCCAGGACATGGAAGCAACCTAAGTGTCCATCAACAGATCAATGGATAAAGAAGATGTGACACATATATACAGTGGAATATTTCTCAGGCAAAGAAAGAAACGAAACTGAGTTATTTGTAGTGATGTGGATGGACCTAGCATCTGTCATACAGAGTGAAGTAAGTCAGAAAGAGAAAAACAAATACCGTATGCTAACACATATATATGGAAGCTGAAAAAAAAAAAAAGGTTCTGAAGAACCTAGGGGCAGGACAGGAATGAAGACGCACGTGTAGAGAATGGACTTCAGGACACGGGGAGGGGGAAGGGTAAGCTGGGATGAAGTGAGAGAGTGGCATGGACATATATACACTACCAAACATAAAATAGATAGCTAGTGGAGAGCAACTGCATAGCACAGGGAGATCAGTTCGGACCACCTAGAGGGGTGGGATAGGGAGGGTGGGAGGGAGACGCAAGAGTGAGGAGATATGGGGGTATATGTATATGTATAGCTGATTCACTTGTTATAAAGCAGAAACTAACACACCATTGTAAAGCAATTATACTCCAATAAAGATGTTTAAAAAAAAAGAAAATAATGGAGGCTTTGTGGATGTGACATCATAAAGTGGCACCACAGTAAACAGCAAAAAAGCCTTAGAACAGCTGAATCAAGTTTCAGGGGATAGGGGATGTGCATCTATCATGAAACTGCATTTCCCTGAGAATGATTTATAAGATCCTTTCATTCCAAAACCTAAATGAAACTCTGCTTAAGAGAAAAATCAGGTTATTAATATGTGTGTCAGTAGAGTGATTTTTTCCTAGCTTACCATTTACTGGCTCATGTTAATTTTATACTGTTTCGTAGGTTATTTCTTCACTAACTCTCAAAACTTTTAAGTCACGATGTCCCACTACTACACCTTATTAAATTTCAAGAGGAGAAACAAGAAGGTCCCTCCGTCGGTGTTTTATCCTTCTTCCTTGCAAATCCTTTACTTCTCATTGTACTTATTAGCAAAATATTTTGATACCTTAATCTAATTCAGAAATCCCTCTGATACCCTCCCTCTTCCTCCACCTTTTCTTTCTCAGCATCCCAAGACTTTACCCAGACATGCCAACCCTGGAAATCGTCCAAAAGTGAGCATCAATGTGATTAAGTGCTTGGGAAATAGGATGTGTAAAGAAAGATGAAAGGCACTGTTTTAGATAAAATAGAAAGCTGCTATCAGAATATACTCAGGAGCAGTTCTCCAGAGCAAGCTCTTGAATTTCAATGATACTTACTTAGGTTTACTTCAAAAAGAAAATGTAAGTGAAAATTCTAACAGCCCCTCCTCCAGAATTCACTTGTCTGCCATGTTCAACTTTGCCCACACCCTTTATCACATGGCTGTATCACACCTTCCTCGGGCTACCTGTCACACGCACAGACCCCTGGATGCTTCCGTTTTCGGTATTACCATCCCAGAGACATCTGTGTAGTCAAGGATTTACCCTCTAGAACAGTGGTTCTCAATCGGAGGTGATGTTGCCATGTCTGGGGATAATGTTAGTTGCCATTACCAGTAGAGGGGATGCTAGTGGCATCCAGGGAGGAGAGGCCAAGAATGCTGCTAAACTTGCTACAAAGTGTAGAAGAGTCCGAACAACACAGAGGCACCCAGTCCAAAGTGTCAGTAGTGCTCTGCTCCACAGGACTTGGCAGCAGATGGAAGTCCTGGCTGTGTCCTAGGTCACCTAAGCAAGCTTCAGCTCTCAAGATGGGAACGTTTACCTGCCTCCTGATGGCGGTGAAAATGGGGGTGCCTAGATGGGGGCTTATCAGTCACTGAGACCGGTCCACCCAGGCCGCCCTCACACCGTTCTCTAGGTAACAGCTCCCCTCGGGCAGGTGAGCACCCACCTGTGAACACAAAGGGATGTTGGAAACCAACATGCTCTGTGGATTCATTATAAGGTCACCTTGCTCCTGATAACCAAAAGTCGAGTTAAAATACAAACTGAAAGCATTAATACTATTACAGCTCTTTTCAATTTATGAAGGATTTTCTCACATATTATAGGATCTATTTTATCACAGATTTAGATGGAAATCTAAGCAATAATTTCCCTTATATACTTAAAATCATTGATTTTTCTACCATTTAAAATACCATATGATATCACTTACATGTGGAATCTAAAATAAGACACAAATAAACTTCTCTGCAAAACAGAAACAGACTCACAGACTTAGAGAACAGACTTGTGGTTTCCAAGCGGAGTGAGGGGTGAGGGAGGGAAGGATTGGGAGTGTGGGATTAGCAGATGCAAACTATTATGTACAGGATGGATAAACAACAAGGTCCTACTGTATAGCACAGGGAACTATATTTAATATCCTGGGATAAACCATAATGGAAAAGAATATGAAAAAGAATGTGTATATATATATATATATATATATATGTACGTACAACTGAGTCACGTTGTTGTACAGCAGAAATTAACACTACATTGTAAATCAACTATACTTCAATAAGGTTAAAATAAAATGAGAATAAAAAATAAAATAAAATAACATAAGTAAATGTTTCTCTGCTGTGAGAATTAACCAAATTAATCAAACCCAAGGAAAGGGCCGTGAGAACCTCCAACTGGTAACCAGTTGGTCAGAAGCGCAGGTGACAACCTGGACTTGTGGCTGGCATCTGAAAAGGGGGCAGTCTTGTGGGACTGAGACCTTACTCTGTGTGAACTGAGGCCACTCCAGGTAGACAGACGGCGTTAGAATTGAATCCCATTTGTAGGATACCCAGTCGGTGTCTGCCGAGTATCAGAGAATTGCTTGGTGTTGGAGAAAAAACACACATCAGAACTATCAACTCACCACTTGCCTAAAAGCTCTCTGATAACAGGGGCTTTTATTCCCTGGCATCTCCTGCAGGCACTTCCCAACCGCTCACTAAACTTGCGCAGAAACCCAGAAAACCTGTAGGTCCAGGACAGGTGCGGTGTGGAGACACAACAGCCCTGAGGCAGAGTCCGCCACCCCTGGAGAGGGCCTGGGACCCCCTCCCCTCCGTGGTCAGGACACAAGGAAGTACGTCTGTTGAGTGAGCTTCACCTCTTCTTACACAGAACCTCTCACCAGAAAGTAGAATCAAAAAGTTAAATTGCTGAAAAGAATGGACCCCAAAGATTCTGTTAGACTGGAAACAAAACCCACTTTCCTGGAACCATAAACACAGTAGACTTCTTTTCCACCTGTTTTAAGATGGAAATAGGATAAAAAAATTTCACATGTGAGGTCCCCGTTGCCTTCCTGTCAAAGGTTCTGAATTTAATACAAATCCTTTACTGTTCTGTATTCCACGATTTCCCTTGCATTCTTCCTGGACCCTGTAAGCTTAGAAAGGAACTCTTTTGCCTTCACGAGTTCAAACAAATGACTGGTATTTATAGTTTCTGTCTTTCTGTGAGAAACTCTGCTGATTGCTAACTACACGGCGCCCCTCTGGTGCCTCTCCTGAGGGACAAGCCCTTATATCAGCAAGAAGACGCACAGCAGTAGCCACTCTGGGCTCTGCAGCGCAGATGGCGGGACAAGAACGTGGCGTGATTCGAACAGCACAGCAAAACTTTTCTGCCGAAAAAGCAGAGCCTGCAGCCGCTGAAATAGATTGCCATAGAAACAGATATAAAACTTTAAATAAAAAGTGCTCTAAAGACTCTTTACATGAAAAGGACATTATCTTACGGCTACAAATCTGGAAACATAAAGACTTGAATTCATTTGCTTGATTTAAAGAAAAAATGAAAAACTCGCCCCCTCCAGGGGATTCCTCTACTATCATGATTGGTTTTGTACACCCCACAGAGACCCAGGTCTTAGTTGGAAGAAAACAATCTGGCATTTCCTTTAGGACAGAGAAACTGGAGCTTCCAAAAGAAGCCTACCAGGAGCCAGAACATTCTGGAACGCTCCACGATGCAGTCTTAAAAGGTTAGTTTGTTCGGTTAGGTAATTCCCAAAGGTCACTGTGCCCACTTTAATGTTATATTTCCATACCAACGTGACTCACATAAACCATTTTCTGGAAGGAAGGCTGCTGTAGACTGAAAATCATAGGTTGAAACCTAATCCCCAAATGTGATGGTCTTTGGAGGTGGGGCCTTTAGGAGGTGATGAGGTCAGGAGGGTGGAGGACTCAGGAATGGGATTCGTACCCTTATAAAAGAGATCCCAGAGAGCTCCCAGCCCCTACTGCCGTGTGAGGATGCAGTGACAACACAGCCATCTGTGAACCAGGAAGCTGGCCTCGCCAGTCTCTGAATTTGCCAGCACCTTGCTTTTAGCCTTCCAGCCTCCAGAACTGTGAGAGACAAGTGTCTGTTGTTTAAGTCACCCAGTTTATGGTATTCTGCTACAGCAGCCTGCACAGACTGAGCAAAACATTGGAAGAAAGCTGGCACCTCTAGACCAGAAGCTGAGGATGGGCAACCGGCCCTCCATGGGGAAATCTACACGTCTCCCTTTGTATCTGGGAGTGCACTACTGGAATCACGTCCTTTGTTTATCAGCTACGAGCCTATTACCCCATCATGTGCAGTTTCTGACTTGCTAATTTACACAGTCACTTTAGAAAACGTATTAAGTCACAATTTCCCTCCCCAAAACATTTTAAGAAAAGCCAATATAGGTCCTCAAAAGCCTAGGAATAGGAACTGATAAGAAAATAAATGGGAAGAGGGAAGTAGAAGGGTTGAATCCCTGTAAAAGACAAAAAAGGGGACAATTTGGCATTTTCCAGTAGGAAAAGGTCAAACCCACAAAGATCCAGCTAAATACAGGCCCCTGCAGCTACCGACTAAGATTTCCAGCACTGAGTAGCTCAGGCTAAATTCTGCGGACCACAGTTTCATCCTTAGACACAACCTTTGGCTACTGAACCCCTCGTCATCCCCAAGTATCCATATCTGTCATATATGTGTCACACAGTTTTGGAACATGTTTAAATGCCTTAAATCCTTGGATAAGCTCTAGCAAATCTCCCTTGATAGCCTCTGATCCTCTGCAGTCTCACTACAGCCATCTTCAGGGACATGATCAGGTTGAAAACATTTCTTCCTGACACAGGTGTCATTTGGGGGAGCTTTCAAAAGAAAATGTCAGCTCGACAAAGATAAAAGTATATTAATAAAAATAAATTTCACTCCATCCCTCGCTCGTCCCAAGCTTTATGCAAAACCACAAATGGTGAGGGCATTATAATCTCATCAGAGGCAGCAAAACCCACACAGAGTTTGTTATAGCCTGATGCACAGTGCTGCCTAGAAGTCCTGATTCACCTTCAAAACTCAATGAAAGACCCACTTGTCCTATCTGAAAAAAAAAAAGAAAAAAGTTTATGTAAATTATGTTTTGAAAAAATTGTGATATTTAGGCCTCTGTTTTCAAATTTAAACTGTCACGTGGTCTAGCAAAAGCTTTTATCTTAGCATTTGATTTTAAAATATTGTAACTGAGCAGGACCTGTGGGGCCCTTCTGGGCACAAAAGCCTTTCCCCCCTCACCCCATTTTCTTATTTGTAGGAAATAGGCTTCATTCACCCTCCTTGACCTTTCCTGAGTTCCAAAGGGCAGATTCAAACAGCTGCTAATCAGAGAAGGGAGGGGATGCAGAGACAAGGGAGGAGCAGTCAGAAACAATAGTGCAGCCTTGGGTCAGGGTCCTGGTTCCCCCTCAAGGGATACACAGAACAGTATCTGCCAGTTCTTCTGCAGGGACTAAGGCTTCCCACCCACCAACCAGGTAGAGGATGGTAACTTCAGGTTAAGTACAAGATTCCTGGAGCATCACCCTGTTACCTCACCACCAACCAATCAGAAAAAAGTCACACACACTGCAGTCCTCATCCCAAATTTTGCTTATAAAAAGTCTTCGAAAACCATGGGGGAGTTCAGGGTTTTTGAGCACAAACCACCCATCCTCCTTGCTTGGCCCTGCAGTAAACCTTTCTCTGCTCCAAGCTCCAACATTTAGGTTTATTTGGCCTTGCTACATGAACTTTTGTCTGGTAACAGTATCAAGATATTTTAAAAACTGTTTTAGTAATACATGACAAAACAATGTTTCCCGATAAGTCCCTAGAGAGCAATTAAAGAATACATGACAACTACCATTTTGGAAGGTACCGAAGGGCACGACAGGTAGGAAGATTGACGTGTCAGATAGTCCTTTCTTCCAATGATATCCAACACTCCTGTCGACCCACGAGTCCCTGCCTTTCCTCAGAGATCTGTAAACATAAAGTCATTCTGATTCCATAAGGTTTTCTCTCATCAACCTCAAAGACATGAGGAACTTTCTTTCTTCAAGACCCACTTCGGTATTTCTGCACAATGCATGGATCCTTAGATTTTATTAATTTGGTTGTACGTTAAGAGTTTTTTTTCTAACTTTATGTCATTTTCCGATTTCTCTTTAATCCCAACTTTTACTTCCAACTGTATACATTTATAATTGTTTGCATCCAGAGAACACCTCAACATTTGCTGAGACCTAAAGTCCAATGAGCACTAGGAAAAGCAAATACAAATGCCAAAAAATGCATTCCTACTGAGTCATATTTCTTCCTCTCCTTCACTCCCAAGTAGGAAAAATCAGAATATGAAAGTTTGTGGTTGGTGTAAAAAGGTCATGTATCAACAGTGTAAACACAGTGTGGAATACCATGAAAAACAGTAATAATCAGTTGATGCGGCCTACTCATCCTCCCACCAGCAAAGACGAAATTCTTATCTGAGTCAGACTTCTAACGATGACCCTGGAAGAAAATGAAGATTGCTCTGACCAGTAAGGAAAACAGTGACTCTGAGCTTAGCCAATGCTTATGTAAACATTAGTTTACAGAAGAGGTAAGAAGCTCCCTGCATCTCTTGTAACCAAGTGTGTCCTAAGTAGGGGAAGTAGACTGGGGTCATCCCTCCGTCTTGAGCTGAGGGCAGTCAGACAGGATGAGATCAACATGACATGCACCTCACGGGGTGTATGTCCATCAGGACTGAGGCCAGTGGGCTCACAAACACGAGTCAGTGTAAAACCAACAGACAGAGCAGAAGGGGAGTTAGCATAACTGGCATAACTCAAGAGTGTGAACAGCAGTCAAGGAAGGTTCTGGGGCCTGGGCCTGAGATGAACAACAGAGGGAGGCTGACTGATGAGCATTAAAGACAACCTCTTCTTACCTTGGATCGCTCAGGGGTTACTGGTCAGACCCGTCTAGAGACATATACCAGACAGTGATTTACACCAGCCATGAAGGCATGTCGTAGTCACTAAAGACGTGTGTTCTCATCCACTCATGAGTCTGTCGTTATCGACTTGAAAGCACTGTAGTTCCAAAAGTACCTGAGTCTGTGTATGGGGGTGGGGGGCGGTCCAATGGATACACTGGGAGGGGGTGGTGTGGCATCACTGGAAACTAGTCCATAATTCACATTGACCCTCATTTCTTCTGCTGTCAAGTCTGCTGCCCGTGTATGTCCTTCTCTCATGAGCACATTCTGTCCCCACATTACGACTGAGTAATGTGTGGTTCACCAGTTCTGCCTCTCTGTCCAGAACTCCATCCTTGAACCACATCAGCTTGACCTTCTTTCTCCCCGCCTCGCTCCACTTGATTCGGCTCCCAGGATCTCCTAGCTGGATGCCACTACTTGTCCACCAGGAAGACGGAGCAGAGATAAGGACACCAGAACCGAACGACAGAAAACCAACAGCTGAGAGCAAAGGGAAAGAAGGCCAACGATACGCAGCCTTGAAAACCCAAATGCCCCATGCGAGCCTCATCAGCAAATGTGCTCTGTTTTAAAAGTGGTATCTCCAAGGCATTTTAAGAGCTTCCCAAGGGAAATAAACAGGGCAAAGTAAGTTTTGTGCTTCGTTCTCCACAATCCCTGACACATGCAGAAAGTCAACAATGAACTTCAGTTGAATCAACAATAAACTACTGAATTAAAGCCAGATAAGCCAGGTGTTAAACATTGTAAATAACTGGCTTCAACTGTCTACAGGAAAACACCCATATACTCATGGAAAATCTGTGTGAATGTCTCTAAGTACTACTTTCTGCAAAGAGGTAAAAAATCACTTCAAAAGAAGGCTACCGGGCTTCCCTGGTGGCGCAGTGGTTGAGAGTCTGCCTGCCGATGCAGGGGACACGGGTTCGTGCCCCGGTCCGGGAAGATCCCACGTGCCGCGGAGCGGCTGGGCCCGTGAGCCATGGCCGCTGAGCCTGCGCTTCCGGAGCCTGTGCTCGGCAACGGGAGAGGCCACAACAGTGAGAGGCCCGCGTACCGCAAATAAAAAAAAAAAAAAAAAGATGGCTATCTTTATCCTGTGCAGAGTTATCTTGTGTGTGCTGTTTGTAAAGAAGCCTACGTAAGTGGAAGAGGGAAACTTGTAAGCATATTAGTAAGACAGCTATAAACGTCTTTTGTGTATGTTTAAATGAAGTCCATGCCTCATACTGCGCCATATTGTTTTCCTTTGTTTGCTGGACGATGACAAGAAAGAAAGCAAAGGCGGAGACTAAAGAACGGGGAAAATCAAACAGATACACTTCTCTGAAATGTAATAAGTAGTCATCATTTTCTCGCAAAGTGGTGACTACCAAAGCGCAATCTTGTCAAGGAAGCAAAGCATGATGTAAACATGAATGAAAGACGAGAATGACACTGTCAAGACTGGGACATATCCTGAAAGGTCAAGTAAGGAAATACCACAAAGGTGGTTGGAAGAAATGGGGAGATGTTGCTCAAAGGGCACAAGATTCAGTGCTGCAGGATGAGTGAGTGCTGGAGATCTACATACAGCAACCTGACTACAGTTAGCAATACCATGTCTTATATGTGAAATGTGCTAAAAGAGTTGATCTGAAGTGTACACACCATAAAAGAAAAAATAGAAACGATGTGAAGGGGTGGACATGTCAATTAGCTTGGTTTTGGTGACTGACTCACAACATTTACGTAGATCAAATCATTACATTGTACACCTCAGATATATACAATTTTCATTTGTCGTTATACCTCAAAAAAGCTGGAAAAAATAAACAAAAACAAGCAACAGAAAACGAGGAAAAACAGAAAGAAGTAGAAGTCATGAGAACTGACATGCAGATGGCAGGAGGCCCAGCCCTCCGCTGACCCCCGCTGCCTCACGCCTGCTGCACCCACACACTTCACTCCATGGCAACTCTCTCCCTCCTGCTACTCAGAACAAAACGTGGGAACCTCACCTGACTCTTCTGGTACTCATCACCCACGTGCAGTTCCTCAGCAAGTCCTGCCCCATCTGCCATCACAAGCACCTAAGGTCAGACCTGACCATGGTCCGTGGCTGTATCAGCAACACAGTTCTCTGCCCTGGTATCTCTTCCTGGGCACCCACGACAGCTGCTGACTGTCTCCCTCTTTTTACCCCCACCAGCCTTTGGTCTGTTCTCAGCCCACCAGCTGATGTTGTCTTTTTAAGATCAGTCATGTCAATCTGCTATGTCTGGGCTTCCCTGGTGGCGCAGTGGTTGAGAGTCCGCCAGCCGATGCAGGGGACATGGGTTCGTGCCCCGGTCCGGGAAGATCCCACATGCCGCGGAGCAGCTGGGTCCGTGAGCCATGGCCGCTGAGCCTGCGCGTCTGGAGACTGTGCTCCGCAACGGGAGAGGCCACGACAGTGAGAGGCCCACGTACCACAAACAAACAAACAAACAAACAAACAGAAAAACCCTATGTCCCTCAAAGTAAAAATCTTAGAGGTTATACTGACCCATAAGACCCGAGACAACCCGGCAGCTGTCATTTCTCTGACCTCAGCCCCCCACCACCCTCGCACTGCACCCCGTTCATGGTTTCCAGAACCACTGGCCTCCTAGGCATTCTGTTACGGATGGAAGTGTGTCTCCAAAAATTCATATGCTCAAGTCCTAACCCATGGTGCCTCAGATGGTGACCTTATTTGGAAATAGGATCATTGCAAATGTGGTTACAGCTAAAATGCAGTCAGGCTGGGAACAGGGTGGGCCCCTCATCCAAATGTCCTCATAAAAAGGGAAAATGTGGAGAAAGTCACGCACACAGGGGGACACCATGTGCGAACATAGAGGCAAAGACTGGGGTGATGCATCTCCAGGAAAGGAACCCCAGACGCTGCCAGCAAAGCCCCAGGAGCCAGGAGAGAGCCTGGAACAGACTGGTTTGCACCTCAGGCAAGGCAGCTCCGCCCTGTAGCCCTGGGGTCCACGTGCCTGTAGGACCTGAGCTGTGTTTAAATATTCAGTTTTTAAATCACATCTCCCATGTGTACTTAAGCACTCCCCTCTGTGGCATGGCCAAATATGTGCAGTTATGTTCTGTGTTGGGCATTCTGCTACAAGACAAGACAAACAGGACACAGAGAGGGGGAGAAAAGGCCACAGAGCTTCATAAGGAGCCAAGCTGCACACACCTTGATCACGGGCTTCTGACCTCCAAACTGTGAGAGTCAATTTCTGTTGTCTAAGCCACTCAGCTGGTGGTACTTTGTTACGGAGCTTTAGGAAACCACACATACTCCTCAAACATCTAGACCCGCTCCCAGCTTTGGGGATGCTGTCCAGGTTTTTCCTCCTGACCAGACTCTCATGAGAGGCCAGGACTATAGGAAGAACACCTGAGAATCAGGTCCGACCTTCCGGCAGCTCCTGGTATCAGTAATTCACGCAGGAGTGATCACAGATGGCTGAGGTTTCCTGCACTGCATGGGGCCCAGGGAGCCCCTGCCCGCCATGCGGATTCCACGAAACAGGCTCCCATCCATCCAGATGTCCTCTGAGCATGAGCACTGTTTGTCATTGAAGGACCCTTGCATCTTGAACTGTGTTGGCTAATCTGTCAGACACATCCCTGTCCTGTTACGGAGCTGACGTTAGTGAGTCAAAGATTCTTCATTCCCTCCGAGTTCACACAGAAACAGCGCACGTTACAGACATGATCAAAGTCTGGAGAGAAATATTTAAACGTATAATCTCCAAAGACAACGGGAAAAAGTAGGAAAATCAGAAGGAAAAGGTGAAAAATGAGGCAAATTTGGAAAATGTGGAAAGCCATGAGTGTGTGTGTGTATTTGAAATTCTGAAATAATAAAATGATTACAAGATGCCATTAAGCTCTTAAGCATTCAAAGTCTTAGGAGTATATTAACATTTAAGAGTCAATATTTTGGAAAATGGCATTGCCTACTTTGCTATTTTTGGGGGGGTGGATGTGTCTTCCAAGTCCTTTTTTAGTGCCAGATAAACTTCAGAGTATCTGAAGCCTTCCAAACCTTTTGAAACATTCTCATTCTATTTTTTAGAAAAGGTTACAAGGGAATTGCATATCACACTTTACAGAGGACTTACTTACATATTAAACCATTTAAGAATATGGGCCAGCCATAGGAGAGCCATTTCTTATATAATACAAATTTAAATTGCTATAATGTCTTATTATAGTATTTCAGAAATAAATGTAAAATATTTACTATATTAGTAATAAGGCTGTAATACAGATGGTTAATTTCAATGTAACACTTTTTTAAGAGTAAAATTCTATAATCATCACTTTCATTACTTAAATAATCACCCTTGGCTCTTTTAAATGTATATATTCCTTATTTAATTTCAACATGATTGACAGAAGTCTGGCAGTTAAGAGTATGTCTAATTTCCCTAAAACATGATGCTTATTGGATTTAGCCATGAAAAACATTTTCATTTAATAGAAACCACTGTACATTCTTTCACCTCTCTTTCAGTTAGAAGCAGTCATTTTTATCTGCCCCAAACAAGAGGGTTGAAATAATGGATTAGATAACAGGCTGATGGCTTCCAATAATCTTCCTCATTAAATGTCCCAGGCACAGTACATACATCATGGGCCAAGGACCATTTCTTTTATATCTCCCCCTGCCTGTTTCTACGTCCTTGGCAGCACTGGACAGTTTCACTAACTGAGTCTGGAACTTTTTTTTTTCTGGATGCCCTCAGGTCACATCACTATCACCCACACACCATCCAGTAAGGGTGAACTGCTGATTAACTAATGCAAAACATTCAGCATATACAGATGTTTGCATTTCCTCTGTCTTTCCCTCAAGCAGCCCTTCTGCAAAGCCTGGAAAAGGTAAACCAGAAAAACCGAAGTTAACGACATGCCTCCTAACGATGGACGTGCATGTAATGAGAACGTTTGACTATCTTACTAATTCTTGCTTCTGGAACCAATGCAGTTCAAGGCCGCCCGTGCCGTCGTGCTCTGCTGGTTTACCTGAGGCTGTCTGCGGCAATCCGTCTTGGGGTCTTTCCTGCTGGAGGTGTGACTGCTTTCGCAATTATAGATTTTTGTCTATTTGGTTTGGTTCATGGATGGTCAGGCACCACAGCGAGCTGGGAAGGAAAGCAATGGTATTTTGACAGCCCTTGTTTGTATCCATACTTGAGTCACAAACATCCATAAATCACCAAAATACCACAACCACCAAGCTGATGAATCTGGCCTTAAAGCAGCGACCTCCCCATAGCCAACTGTGGATGATTAACTAGTAAGAATATGAAGGAGAAGAAAAACAGGGACCCAAGGGAGACTTGCCAGCACGAAGTAAAGAAAATAAGGCAAGACAGAAAAAGAGGAAATCGGAAAGTGTTCTGATTTCCCTATAATTTAAAAAATATTAGGCTATATAATCATCAAGGAAATTACTTTTGAAAATTTCTAATCTTAATAACAAAATGATGTAAATAATTGCACCTGACAGCTTAAAAAGGGCTTCTCACATTTAAATCACGTAAGAGTTTGTAGTACTCTAGACTACACGAAAGAAAAATACAATAAATGTCAGCAAAGTTAGAGATAAATCAAAAATTAGTTTAGTAAAATGTTAATGAGGCTACCAAGTAGATGTAACTTTTTTTAAAAGGTTTTACCTTATTCCTATAGAAAGTAAGTAGAATTATTTCACAAATTATTGAACATTTAATATATAAACATGCAGATAGAACACAGGAGAGCATCAATGTCTATAGGAAAAGGAAATATATGAACTCAGAAAATAGGTAAACATATTTAAATTTTTTTTTTTTCTTTTGCGGTACGCAGGCCTCTCACTGTCGTGGCCTCTCCCGTTGCGGAGCACAGGCTCTAGACGCGCAGGCTCAGCGGCCATGGTTCACGGGCCCAGACGCTAAGCGGCATGTGGGATCCTCCCGGACCGGGGCACGAACACGCGTCCCCTGCATCGGCAGGTGGACTCCCAACCACTGCGCCACCAGGGAAGCCCCAACATATTTAAATTTTAAAGTGCCTAGAACTACAATTCTAAAGCGTCTACAAATCCTACATCCCCAAATTAGACAGACTGACCCAGCCAGCCAAGGCAGCACTGAACAGCCACAGCCTGGTTCCATGGTGTGAGTAGTAAGCTAGACCGTGTTTCCAGGGACCACGTGTCACCCAAAAACAGGTGAAGAGAGAGGAGCTTAGGTCCATGGGCTCCAGTTCCGTTTCCAAACTACCCATCAGACTCCTCCCCTTCACTCCAGGTAGGAGACCCCAAATCAGAGCTCGAGAGTGTTAAACTAACGAATGTCCTTTCCCTTGGAAAGAAATCTCAGAAATCAATAAAAAAAACAACACCCAAACAAGATTCACAGAGGAAAACGGTGTTACTTCAGACCATGCTTGAATATCAGAGCTTCATCATGTAAAAAATGTAACGTCAACACTGTGAGCTTAGAGTGTGTGGTGCTCACACGGGTTCATTCAACCTTTGATCATGTGCATGTACAAGGCACCATACCATGTTCTTGGGTACCAAGTTGAAAATACATGGCCCTCATCCTCAAGGAGCTCACAGGTTAGAGTAGGAAATGGATAAAACAGAAACGTCATGCCGCGTGAGAAACACCATCTAGGTCTTATGTGTCTACGCTGTAGGTGTCATACGCACACGGCACAAAATATGTGTGAAAACCTCACCACACATCAGTGGGGCTCCAGGGTTGGTAACGAGGTGAGATGTGGGATGCAGTGACCAGTCGGCCTGGAGGCAGAGGGGACCTATACAGTGAGTGTCACATCGCCAGCTGTGCGGAAGCCAGGAAGCACCTTTCATGGAAGACGAATATGTGGCACAGACTCCAACTGGGCGCCCCGACGGGACAGCACGCTGAAGGGAAGAACACCACCAGCGGCTACGCAGACGCTCAAGCCTGGACGTTGTGACGGGTCAGCCTAGCAGGTAGAAGTGCGATCCGATCATGGCAATGAATAAAAATACAGTATGAATAAAGGATTAACACATGAATGTGGAAGAAGGACAGGGTTTAAGAAACCAGAGGAGTGACAAGAACAGATTTCAAGCCTGGATGACGTCGGGGGGGAAACATCCTTTGTCCAGAGAACAGGGAGGCTGTCTAGATAAAGTTTATTTTGAAAGGGGTTTTATATACATGACTGGAGGGAAATGGCTTGAAAATAAAAAGTGATCAGTTGTTCTTATGCAGAAAGACCAGCAAAGAGGAGACAGAGCAAACTGAGGTTCAGAGGAGTTAAATAGCTTGTCAGCAACTGGAATACACAAGTGAGGTCTGACGCTCGCTTACACTTACAGGAATTCAGTAGCAGGTCGCTCTCCTGAATCCCATGGTTTCTCTGTGCTGTTCGCTCAGAAGTCCTCTACTTCGGCAAACGGGGCTGACAGGAGAGGTGACCCAATCCGCACCTTAGATGGCTCTCAGGATTCCTCTTGCCGGGGGCATAAAGAATGGAGGCGTTTTGTAATCAAGCCTGGGACCCAGGTGGTCTCCACTCCCATCACTTCCCCCTCTCCAGCAACAGGCTCAGTTGAGTATCAATATAATCCAGAGAGATTTCAAATGCGTATTGTCTACTCTCGAGGTAAATCCCAAATACGTTCTCATACTCCTCAGGTGGTTTGGCGGATGCACAAAACCTTTAACATTCCCCTCAGTACCCAGGTGCAGTATTATTTCACTTTAATGTAAGACTTGACCCTCAGGAGGGAAAGGAGTACATTTTTCTTCCACATCTATTTATGCTACATCTTCCGCCTAACTGCTGATACTATTCTCTTCTTTGGAACACAGAAATCTTTTCACTTCTGGACATAACTTCTGTCTCTAGGGTCACGCTCTCCCCAACAACTAAGCTGATGCCCTAATGCTACCTTCTAGAAGTGCTCTTTCCTCTGTTATATATTGTCTCTATCACAGATCTTGTCCGGGACTGTTACTTTTAGCCCCTGACATCTAGACATGTAAAATTGGGCTTTCCCAACCCTGATTTTCTTTGCCATTTATCATAGGTCCTCCTAAAGACAATCCTTAACCTCAATACTTCGGTGCAGAATATCAAGGACTCATTTATCTGGAAAAATCATATGAAACTGGAAATAGCAGTTGCCTCTGGGAAGAGAACTGGGGACCAAAATGAATATAATTTGTCCAATTTCTTACAAAAAAAATTTTAAAAATTTTACCTTGCACACAAATAAGCTAATAAAATTATTTAAATCTAAAAAATCTATATACAGTCCTTACAGTAGTGCTGGTACCCTCTGCCAATTAAATTTTCTTATTAAAAACAAAAAGTCTTCACATCTACCAAGTCTAATTCCCAGACCTCATCATGGGAAAGAAGAAATGGACATTCATTGATCTTACATGATATGCCAGATACTTTATCATTTCATTAATCCTAATAAAATCCAAAACTCACAATATTCTAAGAGGAATATTATTATTTATACTTTATAGTGAAGGAACCAAGGCTCAGAGAGGTTTAGTCACTCCCCCAATGTCACACAGACAACAAGTATTAGAGGTGGGAACAGAAGCCAGGCATGTGTGCCTTCTAAGTTCCTGTTTTGCTTTGCCCACTCATAAAAGTATCTACAGGGCTCAGCTTCCCTTTGATGAAAATATAAGCACCGTTCATGACATTGCTTTTGATAAACGTATAATATATTCTTCTTAAATGTTAACCATCTTCATCTGGCTCAAGCAGCTTAAATACTTAAAACCCAAAACTGAGACACTGACACATGCTCTTTTCCTCACAATCAGCTCTTTTTTTTTTAAACATCTTTATTGGAGTATAATTGCTTTACAATGGTGTGTTAGTTTCTGCTTTATAACAAAGTGAATCAGCTATACATATACACATATATCCCCATATCTCCTCCCTCTTGCGTCTTCCTCCCACCTCCCTATCCCACCCCTCTAGATGGTCACAAAGCACGGAGCTGACCTCCCTGTGCTATGTGGCTGTTTTCCACGAGCTATCTATTTTACATTTGGTAGTGTGTATATGTCTATGTCCACTCTCTCACTTCGTCCCAGCTTACCCTTCCCCCTCCCTGTATCCTCAAGTCCATTCTCTATGTCTGCATCTTTATTCCTGTCCTGCCCCTAGGTTCTTCAGAAAAAAAAATTTTTTTTAATATCCATATATATATATATATATATATATATATGTTAGCATACGGTATTTTTCTCTTTCTTACTTCACTCTGTACAACAATCTCTAGGACCATCCATCCAATTACAAATAACTCAACTTTGTTCCTTTTTATGGCTGAGTAATATTCCATTGTATATATGTGCCACACCTTCTTTATCCATTCATGTGTCAATGGACATTTAGGTTGCTTCCGTGTCCTAGCTATTGTAAAGACTGCTGCAGTGAACATTGTGGTACATATCTCTTTTTGAATTATGGTTTTCTCAGGGTATATGCCCAGCAGTGGGATTGCTGGGTCATATGGTAGGTCTATTTTTAGTTTTTTAAGCAACCTCCATACTGTTCTCCATAGTGGCTGTATCCATTTACATTCCCACCAACAGTGCAAGAGGGTTTCCTTCTCTCCACACCCTCTCCAGCATTTATTGTTTTGATGATGGCCCTTCTGACTGCTGTGAGATGATATCTCATTGCAGTTTTGATTTGCATTTCTCTAATGATTAGTGATGTTGAGCAACCTTTCATGTGTTTGTTGGCAATCTGTATATCTTCTTTGGGGAAATGTCTATTTAGGTCTTCTGTCCATTTTTGGATTGGGTTGTTTTTTTGATATTGAGCTACATGAGCTGCTTGTAAATTTTGGAGATTAATCCTTTGTCAATTGCTTCATTGGCAAATATTTTCTCCCATTCTGAGGGTTGTCTTTTTGTCTTGTTTATGGTTTCCTTTGTTGTGCAAAAGCTTTTAAGTTTCATTAGATCCCATTTTTTTATTTTTGGTTTTCTTTGCATTTCTCTAGGAGGTGGGTCAAAAGGATCTTGCTGTGATTTGTGTCATAGGGTGTTCTGCCTATGTTTTCCTCTAAGAGCTTTATGGTGTCTGGCCTTACATTTAGGCCTTCAATCCATTTTGAATTTATTTTTGTGCATGGTGTTAGGGAGTGTTCTAATTTTATTCTTTTACATGTAGCTGTCCAGTTTTCCCAGCATCACTTATTGAAGAGGCTGTCTTTTCTCCATTGTATATTCTTGCCTCCTTTATCAAAGGTAAGATTACCATATGTGCATGGGTTTATCTCTGGGCTTTCTATCCTGTTCCATTAATCTATATTTCTGTTTTTGTGCCAGTACCATACTGTCTTGATTACTGTAGCTTTGTAGTATAGTCTGAAGTCCGGGAGCCTGATTCCTCCAGCTCCGTTTTTCTTTCTCAAGATTGCTTTGGCTATTTGGGGTCTTTTCTGTTTCCATACAAATTGTGAAATTTTTTGTTCTAGTTCTGTGAAAAATGCCATTGGTAGTTTGATAGGGATTGCATTGAATCTGTAGATTGCTTTTCACCATCGGCTCTTAAGAAGAGGGATATTCCACCACAGACTGTCTCCCTTCAGACAGGACTTCGCCCAGTGAAAGCTCCCTTCTTTCTCCTCCCCTAACCAGGGTTCATCCAGCTCATTACAGCCAACGTTTGGGGCTGGATATGTCTGTCTTGGGGAGAGGGGGAAGCCATCCTGGGCAAAATGGGACGTGTAGCAGCATCCCTGGCCTCTACCCACTGGATGCCACATGTACAGTCTAGCACACCCATATCAAGCCGAGAACCAAGAACATACCCGGGCATCACCCGCTGTATCCTGGAGGGCAGAGTCCCCCGCATTGGGAGCCACTGCTCTAAACCCACACTGAACATAAAAATAGGTATCTCAGCTGCTGATCTGGATAAAAACAAAGACTCGTGGCCATCACAACACCATGTTCACATGAAATGTTCCCAGTACAGGTATTCTCCACATTCAACAGCTGAGCAAAGTGTAGACTTGAGAAAATTGTCCTTTTCCACATCTAAAATTATGATGTCCTGGAATGGAATTCTAACTCAGATATGACTAACCCCAAATCTCATGCTCCTCCTTAAAATTATAATATGAAGCAGTAATGGGCTATAACAGAAAGCTTCTTGCCCTCATTGTAAATTTTTTAAAAAGATACATTTTAACTGCAGCATGACTAGATAAAATGTTGGAAGAAACAGTCATGTGGCAGACATATCAATGCAGAACAAAAATACTTGTAAGTGTGAAGATTTTCTCTCTATTCTTTATTTTCTGAATTTTTATTTTATAATTTCTGAAATATGTTAAAACAGGTTCTAGAGCTTTGATACAGAAATGATCTTTTCCTTCCGGAGTGCATTCATCACCAGAAGTCTAAGAACTAGTTAATAAAACCAGGTGCTTCTGGGAGGATCCACATCCACCCAAGTTTCTTGGAAAGCAATTATTTACTCTTTCTTCTCAGTAAATAATAAAAGACAATAAATAAAAGACAAGTATCAGGTTGACAACTGCAAAGAGTAACCCACCACATTCTCCCATAAATGGCTTGTGCTCAAATGACAAAGGCTGGGAGGTACCAGTGAAAAATGCATCCTCTCCAAATTGGTACTTAATTGGATTGTCCCAGGAGAAGATGTGGAAGGCAGTGGCTCTGGATGCAGTTCCCAGAGCACGTTCTCCCCAGATGCTAGCTGTCCCCTTCAGCTGCTCTTGCTGGCAGCAGCCCCAGGGGGTCCTCACCAGCTGCCTGCGACAGCCGTCACTGGGTTTCTCCCACCTCGTGTCATCCGAGAGCTGCTTCTGGAGGAGTGGAGAGTACGTCACACTGCCACTAAACTGGACGAAATCTGTGCAGAGGGGAGGGGGCTGAGGGGTGGTTACACATGCTGCAGAGACCTGCTGCCGTGTGCAATCCAGAGGGCTTTGAGTCACTAAATAATGTTTCTTGACATCCCACAGTGGTCCTGGGAGGACAGCACTCAAAGACCTCTTCCAGGACATCCAGGGACCACTGTGGGACATCAAAAAAGGTTATTTAAAGCAGCAGTCCCCAACATTTTTGGCACCAGGGACCAGCTTCATGGAAGACAATTTTTCTGCGGACAGGGCAGGGGATGGGGGATGGTTCAGGCGGTAATGTAAGTGATGGAGAGCGATGGAGAGCGGCAGATGAAGCTTTGCTCCCTTGCCCGCCACTCACCTCCTACAGTGTGGGCTGGGTTGTAACAGGCCTCGGACCAGTACCAGTCCACGGCCCGGGGGTTGGGGACCCGTTTTAAAGGATTCAAAGCCCTCTAGATTGCACAGGGCAGCTGGTCTCTGCAGCACATGGAACTGCCCCTCAGCCCCCTCACCTCTGCACAGATTTCCTTCTGTCCAGGGAAAGCTCCGCCTGAGCCCTTGATCTAGACCACACTGGCAAGCCTACCTCCAGTTCTGTCTAATCTCAGGGCTTTAATACACTGATCCAGAACCCCCAATGTTTCCTTGTATGCCCGCTCATAAGGAGTAACAGCACACCTGCAAATAAAGCTGTAAGAACATCCCTGGGTAACCTACACTTTGTCCAGGAATAATATTCAACTGAAATCTACAAGGACGAAGCACAAGTTTGTGGCAACTAGCTCCACCTTTTCAGCCTGCAACCCTTGCTCGGACAAAGTAAAATCTCACCACTTGGGGGCAACTGAACATAAACAGAAGCTCAGGCAAGATCCTAGGTACCTAAGGCACCACCTCCATAAAAGTACCACGTGAGGGGGTGGGGGGGAGGGGCAAGGAAGGGGAAGCGGATTAAGAGGTACAGGCTACTAGGCATAAAATTAAATAAGATAAAAGGACGTAATGTACAGCACAGGGAAAATAACCAACATTTCATAGTAACTTTAAATGAAGTATAATCTGTAAAAATATAATTCACTACGTTGTACACCTGAAACTAATATAACATTGTAAATCAACTGTATTTCAATTTTTAAAAAGTCAAGAATGCCAAATTCTGGCATATATCCCTAAGATGAGACAACATCTCCAACTATTTTAATCATGTATTTTTGCAGAACACATAAAGAGTGAGCTGAAGAAGTGTGTTATCCAGAAGACAGAGAGAGGAAAGAGAAAGCCAAACCCAATATCTATCACAAGTTGACGCACGCCTTTTTGAAAGTGGATTAAGGTAAATTTTAAAATAAATCAAATTATCACTTTAGAAAAACAGAATGACAATTCCTCAAAATGCGAAGCAGAGTTACCACGTGACCCTAAAATCCCATTCCTAAGTATATATCCAAGATGAATGAAAACAAATGTCAACACAAAAAACTCATACATGAATGTTCAGAGCAGCATAATTTGCAATAGCCTAAAAGTGGAAACAACCCAAATCTCCACCACCTGGTGAATGGAGAAACAAAGTGGCATGGCCATATAATGAAATATTATTCAGCCATAAAAAAGGAATGAGGGACTGATACAGCCTACAATGTAGATGAACTGTGAAAACATTATGCTAACTGAAAGAGGCAAGGCACAAAAGATCACTTGTTGTTTGACTGCACTTATATGAAATGTCCAAAATAGAAAAATCCATAAAGACAGAAAGTAGACCACTGGTTGCCCAGGACTGGGGAGTGGGTGAGGGCAGGGAGGAAGTCGACAGTGATCGTTAATGAGTTCCAGGTTTCTTTTTAAGGGTGACAAAAATGCTCTAAAACTGATCATGATGATGGTTGCACAACTCATGAATATACTAAAAAACGTCACATTATACAATTCAAATTGGGGAATTGAACAGTATGTGAATAATATCTCAGTAAAGCTGTTAAAAAATAAACACAAGCAAAGCAAATAAATAGAAAGATACAACTCTCATTGACTCCAGAGAAAAAATTCCAGACAGTCAACTCTGAAATTTAGTATGACAACAGTCCCATTGGCCCTTTTGGAGTAAATATCAAGGGCAATCTTGGCACACAAAGGAACAAAAGCTGTGAATCCCTTTCCCTTCGTGTTTTCCAGCTTCTGAAAATACAGAAGGAAAATAAAAAGGGAGGCAAGTTTGATTATGACCCCTGTTGCATTTTCACCATACTGGAAAGAAAATATATTGGATCAAAACAAGATACAAGTGGTGTCGTCAAGTGTTTTAAATTAATGAAATGTTTAATTCTTTCTAAATTCCTTCCCAATAGCTATACTAATAACACTTAGCACACATGCTCACAATGTCTGCAGTAGCTAACGTATAAAAGTTCATGTCTCACAACTTATATTTTGCAGAAAAGCATGCAATGTTAAAGGCAAAAAAGCAAATTTTAAAATTTATATTTGGAAAGAACAAATATTATGGAAACAGTAGCATATACATTATTTGTGTAGTCTAAAATGAATATATAAAAATAACATAGTACATAATATCAGATTCTCTCATTCTGAAGTACATTGTTAAAAATGAAAATCCCTCCATTTAAGCCTACAGATCTATTATTGAAATATTAAAAATTTTTTTAATGTATTTATTTTACTTATTTAGTTTTGGCTGTGCTGGGTCTTAGTTGCTACACGGGGGCTTTCTCTAGTTGTGGCAAGTGGGGGCTACTCTTCGTTGTGGTGCGCGGGCTTCTCATTACAGTGGCTTCTCTTGTTGTGGAGCACGGGTTCTAGGCGCACAGGCCTCAGTAGTTGCAGCACGCGGCCTCAGTAGTTGTGGCGCACGGGCTTAGTTGCTCCGTGACGTGGGATCTTCCTGGACCAGGGCTCGAACCCGGGTCTCCTGTATTGGCAGGTGGATTCTTAACCACTGTGCCACCAGGGAAGTCCCTGAAATATTAAATTTTAAATGGGCCCAATTATAAGCCACTTTCTATAGTACAAGCAAATATTAAAATAATATTTTTAATGAACACTGTAAATCTCTATAAAGAATCCACCTGTCCATATATGAAGGCATAATTATGAGTTTGTAAATATTCCCTTCTAGGACATAAGAGAATATATTTGCAGTCTTAGACCATATATTAAAAAAATAACCATAAATTAAAAGTTGACAAATTGGACCTCAAAGAAAATAAAAATTCAAGGTATACCATTAATAAAATGAATATGCAAGCTATAGACTAGGAGAAGACACATGCCACACACATATCTGACAAAGAACTCAGATGCAGAATATGTGAGTAATTCCTACAACACAAAAATAAGAAAAACAAATGACTTAATTTTTTTTTACAAATGAACAAAATACTGGGACACGTCACAAATGATGACAAACATAGGCCAATATAATATGAAATGCTGTTGAATATCTTAAGTTGTCAGAGGAACACAAATTAAAATCACCATGAGATACCAAGGCACACACGTTAGAATGGATAAAATTGAAAAGACTGACAGTATCAAGTACAAACAAGGACGTGGAGCAATGAGAACTCTCACATTTGCTGATGAGGGTAGAATGATACAACCTCCTCAAAAAAATTTTGGTAGTTTCTTGTAAAATCAACCTACCCTGTAATCCAGCAATTCTACTCCTAGTTATCAACTCAAGAGAAATAAACACACAGGTCTGCAAAAAGACTTCTATGAAAAAGTTTATGGGCAGCAACTTCATAACAGTCAAAACTGACAACAACCCAAATGTTCATTGCTATGGTCTGAATGTTAGTGTCCCCTCAAACTCATTATGTTGAAACCTAACCTCCAAAATGATGGTATTAGGAGGTGTAATCACCTTTGGGAGGTGATTAGATCATGAGGGCAAACCCCCACGAATGGGATTAGTGCCCTTATAAAAATGACCCAAAAAAGAGGCAAGCTCCCTTGCCTCTTCCACCATGTGAGGACATAGCAAGAAATTAGCAGTCTGTAACCCAGAAAAGGGCTCTCACCGGAACCCAACCAGGCTGGCACCTTCATCTTGGACTTCCAGCTCCAGAACTGTGAGCAATATATCTCTGCTGTTTATAAGCCACTCAGTCCATGATATGTTGGGATAACAGCCCAAAATAACTAAGACGTCCACCAACAGGAGAATGGATGAACTGTTTCACACCTTTTCATTCCACTATGTGGTATGAATTCCTCAGTATCACCTTTCAATTTACTAATTTTCTCTCTGACTGGGTCTCGCCATCAGTTGATCCAGTTTAATCAATCTGTTTTATAGCAGTGATCCTGTTATTTATTTCTAGAATTTCTAACTTGTTCTCTTTTGTATTCATCTATTTTAGTTCTGCTCACTGTTTCATAATTTCTTGCTCTTTTATGGATGTCACTCCTTTATTTTTCAAAGTAATTATCAACTTTACCTCTTTTTCAATTTGTCTCCTTATTGTTGACTGTGTTGGCTATCCTCCTTAATATCAGATCTTCTGACGTGTCTTAGTACTTTATACTGACTCATGTGAGAAAGTGTCTCTCTTTGCCTGACTCTTCCCCTTCCTCCCTGTTTTCTTATCTAGAGGTTTGTAAGCGTCCTCACCTGGTCTCTCGCTGAAGCCCCAATTCAGGACCATGCCTTATACTTGCAGTGCAGGTTTTCTATCCCATGGAATATGGCAGATACTGGAGAGCCAGTTGCCAGTTTAGATTTCGTTGGGTGCCTGTCTCTAATCCCTTCTTCCTCCCTTTGTAGGCGTGCAGGTTTGTATAATCCACTGACCTGTAAAGGTGCTGCAGCATTTTTTTTCAGTTTCCTCTTCTGAGAAAGGAAACTTCTCCCCAGTCTCCTGTATTTAGAAGCAATCAGTACTGTGAGTCTATTTCTTTTTTGTTATATTTTTTAGCGTTGTTTTTTAGATTCCACATATAAGTGAAAACATGCAATATTTGTCTTTGCCTGTCTGACTTATTTCACTAAGCAGAATGCCATCCAGGTCCATCCGTGTTATCACAAATGGCAAGATTTCTTTTTTTTGGCTGAGTAATATTCCTGTGTGTGTGTGTGTGTGTGTGTGTATACATATATCACATATTCTTTATCCATTCACCTATTGATGGACACTTAGGTTACCAGTGGATGCCAAAGGGGAGGGGGTGGGATGAGGGGCAAAATAGGTGAAGGGGATTAAGAAGTACAAACCATGAGTTTTTGTTATCAGTTACAGGGACAAAATGTCAAGCACAGGGAACACATTCAATACTTTAAAATAACTTTGTATGCTGTGTAATCTATAAAAATATTGATCACCATGTTGTGCACCTGAAACTAATATAATACTTAAGTAAATTAGACATTAATAATTTTTTTAATTTTTAAAGAATTTAGAAATTAATTACATAAAGAAAGAAAAAAAGAAATCAGTACTGTCTACCTCAAAGGGGCCATTTTAATCCTGAAGGAGTCTAGATCTCAGCAGTCTTCAGCCCTACTTACCGCTTTGTTTTATTGTGTTGTTTTGTGTGTGGTCTATGAAGACACAGATCTTGTTTAAATACATCTACATATGTTAAATTTTCTTTTTTCTCACTTTATATATGACTCCTCTGGGTTTGGAGCAGGGTCGGTATCAAAATCCACTGGGTTTGCGCATAAGGAGGCCACTAGTGGCCGAGATTATTACAGCTTAAGTAGACACTCATTTGGAAGTCTGTCAACACAGGAATCCTTCATCATTAAGCCTGCCCCAGTGCTTGGCTTAAATTAGATGTTTATTAAATATTTCATGAAAGAACGCATGAGCAGATGAATACACTGTTATGGTTAAAGCCGAGTTCTGAGATGAAGTGGTAGACCTTGGGGCCATATTGAGAAAGAATGACCACCACCAAGGTAATCTGGGCCACATTAGATCTATAAAATTAATACGGGTCATTGTTCCATTTCCTATAGGAAAATCCAGACTTACTACGACGCATAAGATCCACTTCCTTCCAGCATCACCTTCCCACAACCCATCCGTACGCTGCAGTTCCAAACTACAGCCTCTCAGTCCTCTATACCTCTATAAAAGTCACTTCCTCTGCCCAGAGGACCATTCCCTTGTCCACCTGGAAAAATCTTCAACATCTTTCATCAGTCACCCCTCACCAGCCTTTCTGCTCCAGTCTGCCAGCCAAAGCGCCACGTACACACTCTCTTCTGCACGCCTAGAGCATCACAGCTCACTCTATAACGGGTGTTTGTCCATCATAGCTGACTCTGTAAAGGGTTCCACGTGTCTTTTCCCCATTGGTCAGAGAACTATTGCATTCAGAGGTCATGTGTCGCTCACTTTTGATTTGTAATACCTGGCCGTGAGCTTGAAATACAACAGGCGCTTAATAAATACCTGATGATGACTCAATGAACAAAGTAACAGTGCTTTGTCTGAGGTAACCAGCGTCTGAGCAGATGCTTAAAGCTTTCTGAATTTTTTTTTCAAATTTGAAGCAAAAGATACAATTTTGCTTCCCAGTGCATTGAATTAATGAAAGCTGTTTCCTCGGGGAAGCTCGTCACTCTATTTGGCAATGCTTATTGAATGGCGGCCACCTGCCAAACCTTGTGGCTGGTGAAGGAGAGATTGTCATGAAAGATCTTCCCCAACTTCCAAATCATTGTGTGATTACACGCCCCTGGAGACAAGTGAGGTTGCCATAGTTCCTGTACGTCACTCTGATAGACTGCTTACCTGGCAACAGACAGTGTGGAGGCCAGTGGAACCGGGCAGAACCCTGGGGGCCCCCCAAGTACAAAACCAAGCGGTTAACGATTACGACAACAGAGGCACAGACTCAGCATCTAATGCACATTCCTGAGTTGTTTTACAGATACTGTAACCGCCACCAGAGGGAAAAAGCTAACTGCATTGATGACTGGACTGTAGCCATGACAGAAGCTGCTCCACCTCGAGCATCACTGAACCTGTGGCTAGTACAGTTCCAAGAACTGGCCTCAAGAGAATGAGATTAACAATATTGCTCACAATAATCTATACTTTTGTGGGTATCAAAATAATTGTAGCTTGCTCTGCCTGTGTATGTAAGCAGGCAACTGAAATTGTCAGCAAAGAGATGCTACAGACCCATGTTGACCCACTCTGAGAAGCTGGTGCCCTACGTCAGCATAAAGAAACTACCGAAGATGCATCTTCACCCCTAATTCCATAGAAATGCAATGATGTCTGACAAGCAGGGATTTGTAAGCAGCTCTTTGTAGGAAAATGCCCTCAGCAGGAAGCCCCTTTCCTTGTCACTTTAGCAGAGCCGTATTGTGACTTTTCACCAGGCGCCCCATGCTCTACTCATCTCCAGCCCAAGTACACCTTTCAAGTCTTTAGATCACACAATACTTTGCCTAACTTGTCGGTTCTTCCCATAGATCAAAGACGTAGAAATGAAGAGTCAGTAATTAACAGGTGACCAGATCTCTTCCCAAGCTTCCCCTTCAGTAATCTCCCGAACAAACTGTGTGAACAAGAGAACACCTAGAGGAAGATGACGAGGATTCCACGAGCCTGCACACAGTGGGGGACGCCGATGACCCTGATCCCCCATCTCGGTGATTACCTGAGATTACTCCCCTCCTTCCCTTTAAAACTTCCAGGGCCTAGAAGAATCTTAGGAAGCGGTTTTGGGGGCATGCTGAGCCCACCACCTCCCCAGATTGCCGGCATTCTTATTCAAGGAACCTTTCCTTTCTACCGACGTTTGCGAGCATGTAATTGACTTTGTTTTGTAAGCGACAAGTAGCCGGACTCAGCGTTTGATAACACCGGGATATATGAAGAAATCTCTAAACACTGACGACCTGATTGTACACGGATATTCCAGTTTGCGTTTCTGTGGGCATTCGGTCCTTAAATTCTGAACACGTGATGATGTAGTCTCATCAGCCAGAACATTTTCTTGGGCCGGGGTGAGTGCCAATCGGATTCAATTAAACGTGCTGCTGGTGACGCTCACTGGATGAAATGTAAAAATATGCCGAACAGAGGTGTGACTGAAACAGGAGCAGCAGAATGGCTGCTGATTCAGTTTCCATTATTTTAAATCTTTGTGGATGAAAAATGACACCGGAGACAAAAGCACCTCCCAAAATTCAGTAAAT
Organism: Aethalodelphis obliquidens; assembly: GCF_003676395.1. Classification (NCBI taxonomy): domain Eukaryota; kingdom Metazoa; phylum Chordata; class Mammalia; order Artiodactyla; family Delphinidae; genus Aethalodelphis; species Aethalodelphis obliquidens. The sequence continues at coordinate 71,222 of NW_020838047.1, forward strand.
TCATCACACGTCCCCATGTTAGATAAAGCAGTAAAGTGTACAGTCTCATATTATATACTTCAGGTGCCTACAAGAGTCAAGAACATACCATGGGAGCTTCAACACGTATGAAAGTCCCCTCTCACTTTCAGGCACCAGCCTAATTGTCATGGGACCTGCCACTCAACGATCCGTAGAGCAGCATCTGAAGTGGGACTACGTGCAATTTCCACCCAAGTGTCCTCGAAAGTGGTTTATAGTCCAAACTCTTCTGGTTCCCTTGCTGACAAATTTCAATCTTCACTCTGAAGATGATTTGCTGGACAGCAGTAGAAAGGGTCCAGCCGATCGGGTGGTCTTCAATGAGAGGATTCTTAGTACGTGCTAAATCTCAAACCAAATTAACCAGACCATCTAAAAAAAAAAAATCAGTCTCCGTAGTTTGAGTTAATTATTCAGAGTTGCCTTTAAAAGAAGATTTTGATTCTCATTCAATGGTTCAAATGGAAACTACAAAATAGTTATCTTTCATTTTCAAAAGAGGCTGGTTTTATGTATGTCCCAACAGTGATATTCCCTTCTCCTGTAGACTAAGTGGGTAAAGGCAAGATTAATATAAACGGAAGAAGATGTACCAACTAAAGGTGGTTCTCTTAGATTCTGAAGGGGTTGATTCAATGAGCAAAAATAAAATTTGTTTCTATGGTTATATGATGTTGAATCCTTGTGAAAGGACATTTTCAGATTCAATAAACTTTACTCAAAATATACACTTTTGAGGGCCATAATCGGCAAAACATTCTTTCACATTTTATTTTAAAACAGGAAGACCCTAATAGATGTGTTTCAATAACGCTGTGACAGCAGTTATGTCAGTGATTACTTACAATAGTAGGTATAATAAGACATAGAGAACAGACTTGTGCCGGCCAGCGGGGGGATGGTGGGGGAGGGATGGATTGGGAGTGTGGGATTAGCAAAGGCAAACTGTTATATACAGGATGGATAAACAAGGTCCTACTGTAGAGCACAGGGAACTACATTCAATATCCTGTGACCAAACATAACTGAAAATAAAATGAAAAAGAATATATGTATGTATAACTGAATCACTTTGCTGTACAGCAGAAATTAACACAACATTGTAAATCAACTATAAAATTTAAACAATAAAATTTTAAAAGAAATAAATAAAAACAATAGGCATAATAATATAGCAGGGAATCAAGTGTCTCCTTTAATTACTGCCAGTTATCAGCATAATGATAATAAATAAACAGATGTGTTTAAATGGAGTTATTCTAACACAGAGATGAGCCCACTGCAAGCTGAATGTCCTGTTTTTGCGGCAGCCTGATGCATGTTAATTATACCATGTCTTAAACTTTAACTCCGTGAGCTCTCCCATTCCCCTGCAAGGGGTGTGAATTAACATTTAAACAGCAGTCTGTTTCAACATCTACTGGCAAGGCGGTCACACAGGACATCCAAGAAAAACAACTTCTTTCCTATGCTTTTAAGTGAAGGAAATAGACAAGGCTGGCCCCTTGGGAAAACGTACAGAGAGATTTAAAAGTCAGGAAAAAATATGTTCAGAGGAGAAAGACGAAAATACTGCCAAAAGAAAAATGAGGAAAATGTGGACATCTGTCACTCATGTCTCCTTGCTAAATGGGAGATCAAAACCTGGCTTTTCTTCCTTCTGCTTTATCCAGAGAACCCACGGAGCAATTAAACCCTGGGTCTCTGAAGCCACAAAGGTGCTGGATGGCCTGACACTGAAAGCATCAGAAAGGAAGGACTTCTGCACAGTGGTAGGTTTTTTTCAGGTTTGACTTTGCCTCGAAGCTGCTCTATTCCTGCCAAAAAGCCAAGGCTGTCTCTAACGATCTCCGACCGCCGGTGCAAAGAAGAGGCGACACAAAGCTAAGAGGATTTTTAAGAGAGAGCAGAGCCGTATCTGGTAGCTGGCAGTGGGAATGACACTTTCAGAGCCTGCGCGGAAAGAAAACATACCTTTGGTAGCAAATTAGGAACACAGGTGAAGCTGTAAATATGGTTGATAAAGCCTGTAATAATTAGCGGCAGGCCATTGCCTACAATGAGAACAAAAGGACTCCCCTTCAAAGTCCTCCTTGCCTGTCACCTACCACCAGAGTCAATGAGTAAGTAAGAGTTTAAAGTTCTAGTGATAGAACTCATGTTCTATTTCCACAACACCTAAAAACAGTCTTTAATGTGTGGGTCTCCTTTTTTTATCCATTTCAAAAGCTTTGGTCAAGGTGCAAGATAGGAGAAATTTGGAGAACACATACCCAGAAAGCCTCCTACCCCACCATACCTCTGCCAACTAAATTCCCAACGCTAAGGACAGACAAGCACAGAACGCACCACTGAACTGATCGTGCCTGGATGCCCTCAAGGCCACTGAAGTCCCACAGAGGTCTCTGGACGATGACATCATGACGTGGCAAGTGGCATTCGGCCAGATGCGCCCTGTAGAGCTTCAGGACGTTTCCACGCACATCCAAGAACAGGAGAGGCAAGATGGAGAAGAGGTGTCATGGAAGGGCTTCACAAAGAAGAGAAGGGTCCACCATATGCAAAGTGGCACAGACCCCACAGCACACGCCCACTAGGAACAGCACAGCATCTTGAAATGACTCCTTCCAGGGTGTCGACATCTAGCAGCAAGGTTCAACCTTGTTATAACATGGTTGTTTCAACATTCATAAGGCGAAGTATAATAAGGGTATGTTACTTTTATCATTTTTCTTGTCGCTGAAACAGATTTAAACTAGGAACGTAAAATTGATGATGCTATGCATGATGTGAAAAGATCAGCATTGTCTTAAAAAAATATATCCTTCTCTCAGGACAAATATCCTAAGAGAAAAATGTAAGACACAGAGGAGTGAATAAGAACAGACTCTGATGCTGGACTCTACACACCAGAGCCCCAGGCTCAGGGGGCCCCTGTGGCCTGCCGGACACGGCTGTAGTGAAACTGGCCACCTTAATTTTTTGTGGACAGCCGTGATGCAGTGACAATTAAACGCCTTCTCCTGTTTTCCAATAAACTCAAACTTCTGAATTCATATACAACCGGCGTAAGAGAGAGAACGTGTGAAAAAATGGCTCACATCCAAAGTCTCCCTAATGTAAATGCGGCAGGAAGAAGCGGGGGGCAGGGCTTGGATACTTAGTTTTGAAAAAAATAAATATATGAGACTGTGGGGCTGTTTTTGCCCAATTAAATTTGTCAAGTACAATTCCCAGCAAACGTGTACGTAGCCAACTATTTACTCAACTAGATTGTCTCTAATTTTCCTGCTGGTGTGAGTTTAACATACCGAAACCATCCTTTTTTGTTGTCTTTATAAACGTCGAGACCCCTCTGAGGTAGTTTCAGAGGGGTAACTGAAGCAGGAGGCCAACTCAGCTGACACCTCCAGACAAGACAAGCGGGCACCCGGAGACGGATGCAAGCGAACCCCACTCCTGTGTGACCCTCCCCGTGAGGGGGTGGACCTGACACGTCTTTGCGGAGACTCCGGTGCCCTCATTTTCCACTGCCCGGCGTCCACTGCACACTGACTTCCGTCAATTCACAACCCTGAGGTGTGCAATAATGTACAAATTTATATTTGCTCTATGCTTTAAAATCATCTACTATGACCAGCATCTTAAAAGGTAAGTTACTTGCTATAATAATAATAATAATGGTACTGTTACTATTACTATCCACATAATATTTGCTTCATATCTGGCTTAACCTGGGCTTTTTCTAACTTTTAAGACAGCAAGGCATGGAACTCAGTATGAACTCATGCTTTGAACAGGAATCCAGGGCCAGCTGCCATTTCTGTGAACCCCAAGTATCTGTACTCACAATAGTAGATAATAATAAAAACCTGCTTTCTACCTTTTTTTTTTTTCTCATCTAAACCACAAAATACATTGCTGCGATTAGATGGTATTTCAGGTTATGGCTAACTTTCTCTGTGTGTTTCCAGCACTGAATAAAAGCAACGTAGGCAGACTCAGAGGACTTGAGGGATTTAGTTGAGCCTTGGTGTTTCCCCCTGTTTGGGTCTCGCTCGGCAGCACCGGGCCCTCCTGTAAGCTCTCACGTCTGTGTGCTCTGCCTAGTTTGGCTTCAATGTCCCGGAAGCCAACAATGTCCTGCGTCCAGCAACGCAGGCTGGAAAGACACTTTAGACACTTCTCATCGCTGATGTTCACCAAAGCCACGTGGACTGTTATTCCTGAAATGGGGTATCTCTCCCAGCCTTTCATGAGACCAGGATTGATGACAGTGACTTAGAGCAGGGGTTCTCAACCAGGGGCGATGTTTGCCCCCCTACCCGCCCTGGGAACACTTGGCAGTGCCCAGAAATCTTCTGATGGTCACAACCAGGTGGATCTCCCAGACAGAGGCCAGGGACACTGCTAAACATCCTGCAAGGCCCAGGAGAGTGCTGGGAAACAGAGAGTCATCAAGGGCAAAGCAAGTGTCACTGACAGTGTATTCCATCCCCACCAACGTCCATGCCAGTGGTGGCGTCTCCCTCTACTGTGGCATCGTGGCTTCTCTGGGTTAATGAAATCTTTCTCATCTACCCCTCAAGCCCTAGCCATTTCACGTGCCTTTATGTGGCCATGGTGACTGCCACGACTTTGAAGTCTACAAAACTGTGAAAACTCCTTGGGGAAAAAACATCTGCTGTAATTGTCACATGATTATTGAATTATCTAAGAAGGAAGGCTTTGACAAGGAGATGCTGTCAAATTAAGAGAAAAACAAATTCCATTTACTCTTTGTCGGAAAAAAAAAAAAGCACAGAGATTTAGCAGCCGTCAAAGATGAAAACTGTCATTTTCGCCTAGCCATTCCTAAGAAGAAAAAGTGACAGGAAATGCTTATGACTCACGCTGTGATGCTAGAGCAGTTCTAACAGGGAAGGTATGAAAGCAAACTATACCCATCCACTTGAAGAAGTTTAGAGAAAGAATTCTGCCTCTGCAGAAATAGGTTGTTGTGTAAAAATTCTGGGGAATTTAACATGTACAAATGTCCTTGATGACACATTTCTCAGGGATTTCCCATTTTTGGTACTATTTCCAAGTAGAGACCGAGTCTGGGAAACGGAGGTAAGTACATCAAAACAATTTCTTTGAAATGCTGTAATTCATATACAAAATGCAGCTACGTAAACACCAGCAGTATGATGGGTGATTTGCATCATTTTTCTGTACTGAATCTACCTAACAGCTAATATGGCAGTAACTCACATTTTTGTACAAAGGCACAAGTCCTCCAGAGCTGGAGTTTCAAATGAAGAAAATGGACACCCACAGGGGAAGCCACATTTATTTCCTCCTGAGTTTTATGTTCTAACCAACAGTGCTGCCAGCATGGTCCCCCAAACACGACTCTAAACTCCACCTTCTGTGTAATATGCTCACTTCAAAAAGAAGGTAGATATCTCTGGGCTAGTGAGTCAATGTGATACTGAAAAACTACATATAAAAATATGATGACCCCCTGTCATACAGGCAGAGTACGGTCCCTGTTATGCTCAGTCTAGAATCGTAATTTACAGGAGCAATAGTACGGCCCAGAAATCCTAACTAACATGTCACAAGGATACTTTTCAGACTTCTGAGATAGAAAAGAATACAGGAAAATATCTTTTTACTGAAGATATGGCTCTAAAATATATAAAGTGTTTTCCCCACACAAGAGTAAGAGACAATACAGTCACCTACAAAAAGGAATCATGTCACTGAAATTAGCCTAAGTAAAATGTTCCAAAAGTTGTCTTCAAAAGGAAAATATTCTCAAGGTTGAAGAATAATTCTAGAAAGTCAAAAATGTACAGAATGAGAAATATAATTGTGATGGTTGATTTTATATATCAACCTGGCAAGGCCATGGTATCCGGATGTTTGGTCAGACACTAATCTGGATGTTGGTGTGAAGGTATTTTTAGATGAGATTAACATTTAGATCAGTAGACACTGAGTACAGCAGATGACCCTCCATGGTGTGGGTGGGCCTCGTCCAATCAGTTGAAGGTCTTAAGAGGAAAAAGACTGACCTTCCCCTCAAGGCAGAGAAAATTCTGCCTGTGGGTCTGTCTCTGAACCTGAGTGGCAACATCAGCTCTTCCCCGGGTCTGCAGTCTGCTAGCCTGCCCTGTAGATTTTGGAGTTGGCTGTCTTCACAATCACTTTAGCCACTTCTTAAAATAAATCTCTCCCTATCTTCACACACACACACACACACACACACACACACACACACACACACACACTACCGATCCTCTGGAGAATCCTAATAATGACCTTACTTTGACATCGTGAAAAGAAAAACAAAGAAAACTACTGCATATAACTAAACAAATACAAAGAATTTATGGATTATCTATTTGGTTCTCTTTCTGTTAGGTCTGTTTTACAATTCTGAAGATGTTTTCACAATCTTGTCTGTTATCTCTTTAAACAGCTATGTCAAAGGTTCCTTCTTTAACAATCATTCCATTTCTAATAACCTAACCAACATACAGGACGTGTTCTGGCTGTGTTTTCGTGCTGGCCCACAGATGTGTGCTCTGTGACTTGTATGGGTAAGAACTGTTTACAGCGAGCTACTTTGCACAAAATGTTATCGCTAGGAACTCTTCGATGAAGAGTTGAAGTCGGGTTGCTTCCGAGCGAATGTGCTTTAGCTTCTGCTAGGAAATTTTAAACTGCAGTATTTCATTGACTGTAAGCTATTGACAGAAGGATGCATTTTGATTTTACAGGTGTTAAAATGGGAGGAAAAGAAGCTGCATCACAAAATCAATGCAATTCAATGCATGTGTGGCTTAAAGGTTTATGGGCAATACAAAATACACGAGTTTGGCCTCTGAACACAGCAGGCTTGATGTTTTGACTTCTCAGCGTAATTCCCCCCACCCTGTTCTCTAAGGCACCAGGGCCAAATACCTTCCCCCAGGGAAGGTGGGAGGGTGAGGACACCCCTTCCGTTCACCCTCCCCACGAGGAGTGACACCATTCGGCCCCAGTGTTGTAGGTCTCCCGGTGGACACCCCAGCCTGCAAGAACTTTTACTTGGAAGACAACTGAGCTGGAATTCACAATGGCAGGAAACACAACTGCCTCCCAACTTCCTAAAAAAAATGCTAAAAAAAATTAAATCATGACAGTAAAGAGAACAAAAAGGAACATGAGCAGACTAGAGACTTTCAAATACTGTTGGAGGATGGGGAGTAAGAACAAGGGTATTTACTGATTTAAAATAAAGACAAACACAGTCCCACTACCTGCAGGTCCAGCGGCACAGCACTAGGATGCACTGGCTCCTGAAGAACCCAAAGATGGACACGTCGGCAGGGTCAGCACCAGCCCGGCCCTGGTCACCAGCCCCCGTGGCGGGAGGCCTTTGCAGCACCCACACCCACAAGGGCCTCCTGATGTGAGGGCCGGCTCTGCGCAGCTCCATCTCACCAAGAATACAGCAGCAGCACACCGCAGGGGATGGACGGGCCCCCACGACCACCACATCCTCCCTGCTGCACCCGCTGCTGGACACCATTGCCTGCTCACTCCCAGGGCCCCGGACATCCTCTGCCCTTCCTGGCCTGTGTGTCACTGCGCCAGGCAGTCAAGGCCCTGGCTGGCCGCCTGCAGCATCTGGCGGTAGCACCTCCAGCTGGAACCACCTGCCACCTGGCTCCCTGGCTGGCCGCCTGCCCGGCAGGCCCAGGGGTGGCACCCCAAGCCCGGCTGCTTCCCGGAGACCAGACACTGACGGCGCCCCTTCACCTCTGCCTGGACAAGGATGGCCTCTGTGGAGCCTGGGGACCAAGAACGAGTACCTGCCACACGACCACCAGCACAGACGCCTCCCCCTGACCGGGCCCCCACCTGCTGCCTCTCTGCTTCCACCGGCATGCTTCCTGTTTTTATAGCCAGCGGAAGTGGGTAGACAGGGCCTGGACGGTCACTTTCTATTCCACATCCTCCACATCTACGTACCCTTCTTGGGAACGAAGGGCTTCCTGGGTCATTTCTTCATAGTCAGGTTCCTAGAAAGTGACTACACTGCATGGGTGACACAGATGTTCCACATCCCCGCGCAGACTGATTGTAAGGGAACTTGGATGGGCTCTCCACCACGTCTACACGGCCTGCAGCGCCCACACACCTGCCTTCAGGAACGGCCTAGTGGACACCCCAATGTCCAGCTGGTGCACCATCTTGTTCCCAGGACCCCTGGACAGAGTTACCCAAGGCGGCCCCCCATGCCGCCCCTGGGGCCCGGCACGGCCCAGAGTCCAGTCCAGCCCTGCGCCCAGCCACCCTCAGTGCACCCACTCACTGCAGAGATCCCGCACTCTGGCTACAAGCTGCCCTCCCCCAACCAGGAACAACAGCCCCACCTGCAAGAGGAGCCGGAAGCCGGAGCAGAGGGAGCTTGGGGACAACAATGCTACAACCCAGGATCCAGCGCGGGTGGGCTGGGGAGATGAAGCTCGGACCCAAACCCTCCCCTTTATCTTCCAGGCGCAGATCCAAGACCCAAAGAGCAGTGGGCCCCAAAAGGAAGTGATACCGAGCAGGGCCCTGTGGGGCTCCTGGGCACAAAAGCCTTTCTGTGTCCCCCATTTCCTGGTTACTAGAAATAGGCTTCATTCAGGCTGCATGACCGTCTCTGAGTTCCAGTGGGCAGGTTCAAACAGCTGCTAATCAGGGAAGGGAGGGGATGCAGAGACAAGGGAGGAACAGTCTGGAGAAACAATAATGCAGCCTTGGGGCGGGGTCCTGGTTCCCCCTCAAGAGATACACACAACAACATCTTTGGGCTGTTTTGCAGATACTGAAGCCTCCACCAGGTGGGAGAAGTTAACTGCATGCTGCCCACAAGCACGGAGACCCCAGACCGGTTGGAACCAGAAGGCTGACAATGCCGATTCCCGATGACCTCACCACCAACCAATCAGAAGGATGTCCAAGAGCTGACCACGCCCTCTTTGAACCATTCCTATAAAACTCCTCACTACTCCCCCCAGGTTGGGACACACAGTTTTTTGGGGTTTTTTTTTGTTTTTTTTTTGTGGTACGAGGGCCTCTCACTGCTGTGGCCTCTCCCGTTGCGGAGCACAGGCTCCAGACGCGCAGGCTCATCGGCCATGGCTCACGGGCCCAGCTGCTCCACGGCATGTGGGATATTCCCGGACCGGGGCACGAACCCGTGTCCCTGCATCGGCAGGCGTACTCTCAACCACTGCGCCACCAGGGAAGCTCTGGGACACACAGTTTTGAGGGCATTAGCCCGCTGTGGCCCCCCTTTGCCTGGCAAAGCAATAAAGCTGTTCTTTTCTACTTCACCCAAAACTCTGTCTCTGAGATTTAATTCGGTGTCGGGGTAGAGAGGCCTGATTCATTTTCAGCAGGATGGGGAGCTTGGGGCAGCTGTGAGCACTGTGTTGCTTCCTTTCTCTGCTTTCACGGGGGCAGGTGGTTGGTGAGTAGAGAGGGAAGCTCTACTGAGCCCAGAAACCAGGAGAGATTCAGCAGTGATGTTCCACCAGGTGAGGGCTGAGCCCGCCTCACGGGACCCCGCAGTGCCTTCCACACCCTCGCCTGCAAAGCTCGGGTGTCCACAGGCTGGAAGGAGATGGAGCTGCGGAGCCTTGGGAGAGATTTAGAAAGGAAGCCGGTGCTCAGAACCTGAGCCCCGGCCAAGGCAGTGCCTGGGCACTCAGCTCACTTGGGGGCTGGGTGTGACCCACGTCTGCCTCAGCTCTTGAAGGAGTCATTTCCCCACTTTCAGAAGCAGGCAGGGCACAGGACTGTGGTCTTGGAGACATCGGGCCCCGAGGGATCTACCGATTTGGGTCTCCTGTTCCATCCGGGGTACCAAGTGGGCAGCTGGTCTCAGGTCTCGCCTCAACAGCTAGTAGAGGGGGTTGCTGGCTGTTAAAAATCCCTTCAGCTTTTGATTCACCTCTTCTAACCACCACCCAACGAACAGGACACTCTTAGGACGAGGAGTCCACATCTTGTTTCACAAGCAAGTGAGCAGATGGGGCAACTCAGTCTTTTCTCCTTCCTGGAAATAAACAGGGTTCCCAGTGGTTTCCCTTTGCTCCCCTACTCGTAATTCCAAGTTTAATAAAAGAGCGGTCAGTGAGCACAAGTGGTGAGGTATGGAATTTGCAGTCGCAAGGAAAACACAAGCTTCAGTCATAAAGAACATAAAGGCTGTGAGAAATATTCTGTAACCTAAATTATGTTACAGCATTATTTATGAGCACAAGCGGTGGGTTAAATATAATCACTTCACAGCTCTAAACCAGAAGGAGGAAGATAAAAGCAGCGCAGTTCGGGATTATCACTCCTGTCATTAGGCATCTGACACTGTCAACTCTGTTCAAGTACCTTTCTCTGCTGGAGACCAGCTAGGAGTTCAGGATAACCTCTTACAGAGCTTATCAGCCTAAGACTGAAATATAGTTTTTTAGTCTCTTGGTTTTTAAAAGATAAAAGCAGCTTAACCCCACCTCTAGAGAGCAAACTAGGAATGTGCCCCAGGGGGCTCGCCTTCACTCCTGGGCTCTCACCCTCGCGATTCACGCCCTCTCTGCTCCCCACAGCCTTTCAGCCTACAATAGGGAAGGACAAATCTGACTCCACATTGCATCTGTGCCTTTTACTTTAACCTTTGTATTCTATTGCTTTCACTACAAGTTAATCACTAAGGGGATGTTGCCTAGAGCGAAAGTGTACAACAGTGGCCCACCTCTGGGAACCCTCCTCCCATGCCTGAATGTTAAGCTAAAATACCTCTGTTTGTAGCTCACAGGAAACATCCTGACCAGGCCCACCTGTGAATGGCTGCAGGAAAGAAGAAATTAACACATTCCCTTCAGAGGCTGGCTGGAACCAAACTGGAAATATTTGCAACAACTTATCACTTTTTTTTTTTTACTTCACCCCCCCTTTTTTTTTTTTAACTTCATCCCTCCCTCTTTGTTCTATGAAAGAAATGAGCATCCAAACCCAGGCAAGATGGTTCTTTGGGACATGAGTCCACCGTCTTCTTGGTCTGCTGGCTTTCCTAAAAAAGTCACTATTCCTTGCCCCGACACCTCATCTCTCGACTGACTGGCTTGCTGTGCGGTGAGCAGTATGAGCTTGGACGTGGTAACAAGCCCAAGGCGGTGGGGGGAGGGCGGGAGGGTTATTCACCTCCTCAACAGCATCTACTCTGAGCATATGCAGCATTTTGGACACTGGGAGGAGAGGACCTCAAACTAGAAGAAAATAGCAGAGCCCTGGGAGAGCTCATATTAGTTTAGGGAGAGAATGGCAGACCATCAGGGAGATGAGGGTCCCAAGGTATGTCAGGATGCGGTTGGAGGCACTACCTACAGAGAGGCTGCCATGATTACTTGGAGGTTTGTCAAAACAAAGACAGATTTTTTTAAAACAACAGATGGAGGAGAACAGTTTGCAGAAGAAGTCAGATGTTTTCCATTTGGGCAGAACCTGGTTTAAGATAAACAACCTGGGTAGAAAAATGAGAATTGAAGAGTGCAACTTTCATTGGGCCCCTCCCTCCAGAATCCCGAAGGTGCCGACCCTTCCCCCATCCCTCTGTGCCCTGACAGCTAAGTTTGGGTGTGGTGTCACCAGCCTGCCGGCCACCTGGCTTTGGGCCCAAGCTACACAACCTGAGCCAAGCCCAGGTCCTCAGAGCACCTCAGCCACTATGGCCTTCTCCCCGCAGCTCAGATGAGCGTGTCCTCACATGGCCACGAAGTGACACGCCAGTGACAAAAAGCTCAGAATGGAACAATGTGAACATGAGTGACCTAAAGCCAAACACGGACAGATGAGGAAATACGCTTAGGGAGGACAACTCATCTCCTGTCACATAAAAAATGTGGCACGACTAACACTGAACTCACTTTTCAACAGTTCCAACTTCATGTTTATCTTGGCCACTTTGATATTCCTATCACCTGGCCAGAGACACTTTCTGTAATTAGGTCCAATATCAGCTTCCTCGTCATGCCAATTTGTTACCACATCCCAATGAAATCAAGCTGAGGGATATAGCTAATTTTGACAAAACATCCAAAAACAAAACACGTGAAGAACAAAAAACAACGAAAAAACAGATCTGAAGGCCTCAGATCAAAACACCTGTGAGAGGATCAAAGAAAAGTACTTGGAATCCTACAGCTTCATCCCTGGCTGCCCACCTGGCCAGCCTCAAATAAATCCTACCATTTGCCGAGCCCTAACCGTTCACGTAGAACTGTTGGTCAGGCATCCTATTCAGGGGAAAGACAATGTTACAACATTACTAAAAATTATGGACTTTTACAATTAAAGTGGATAAATTTTATGGTATATAAATTGTACCTCAAAAACATTTTAAAAGGGCAACAGACTGATTAAAAGCAAGTGTTAAAGCAACAATCACACCAGGCAAAGTTAAACAGGCAAGGAAAACTCTCCAAGGCTATTGCCACAGGAGAGAGAGGCCAGACTCACTCTGAACTCCACTAAGACAAGGGATGAGAGAGTTTTTAAGAGCGGGGAGGACCAGTGGCCATCTGCTTTTGACGACTGGACTCGCCAAAGGCGTTAGCTCTCTCGTATTTCAAGACAGGAGGCAGTTTCACAACACAGAGCAAGTCGACCAGGAAGGCTAGACCCCTGCCCAGTCACACTCCCCAGGAGACAGGTGTGGTCTTCCTTGACGTTTGCATTTCAAAATATGGCTTCCAGGTCCTTGGCAAAGACATTCCCAGGTCTCCAAGAGGCTTTTAAAGTGATCTGCATCTCCAAGGGGCAGAGAGAGAAATCACAATGACAAATTTTCTAAACCTCTAAGAAAAGGGAGGTCAGGATCACAAGTTTAGTCAAGGGCAGGGGAACTTTAAATCCCCCTTGGCCACAAGCAAACCAAAAAAAGAACTGGCCCATGGAGGCAGGGGTGGGGTGTGGGGGGACACAGAAACAAGAGGGCAAAAATATTAACTACTGAAAAGCTTTTAAAATTATTTTTTGCAAAAAGATTTATTAAAATCTTGGATCCCTAAAACCAGAACTGAAAAATCAGATTTTAATAGTCATCTCTTAGCCAAAATGAAAATAATAAAAACAAATTTATTACGTTGTAGAAATTTCCCAGAATAAAATGGAGAGAAAAAAATAACGTGATAGAAAATACTACTCTATTATTTATCTGGACCCTTCAAATCCCCAAAAGATGTAAACACAAAATGTGCTGAAAAGCAGGACACAAAAACCAAACCCCATTACTAAGGAAAATCCGGGCAGTAAAAACTGTCAATTTATACTATCTCACTTTGTTTTTCACAATATTTTCTACCAAAAAAAACAAACAAAAAGTCATCTCATGTTCCTATGTTGAGTCAAGGAATAATCTGGAGAGAAAAGATGCTACAGACATTTGGGCTACATTTACTTTTTAAGAAGTAGGAAACCACAGGCTTTAGACATTTACATACTTGTGTATGAATTACTAAATAAGCCCCTGAATTTTTTGTTTTATAAAATATACGTCACCTGTGACTTGGCCTCTAAAAATAATGATCACCGGGAGGTTCTGTCAAACACAAGTGAAAAAGCTAAGATTAGGCTTTTTAAAAGTCACCGTTCAGGGCTTCCCTGGTGGCGCAGTGGTTGAGAGTCCGCCTGCCGATACAGGGGACACGGGTTCGTGCCCCGGTCCGGGAAGATCCCACATGCCACAGAGCGGCTGGGCCCGTGAGCCATGGCCGCTGAGCCTGCGCGTCCGGAGCCTGTGCTCCGCAACGGGAGAGGCCACAACAGTGAGAGGCCTGTGTACCGCAAAAAAAAAAAAAGTCACTGTTCATTAAAATGCTTTGCTTAATTAAGCTTTAATATATCCTTTCTGTCATATTATTTTACTTTTTTATTCTTTTTCCTTTTGCTTTTGATCTGTTTTTTGAACTAAAATGTAATGAAAAATAAATTGCATTAGATTAAAAGGTAATCACAAGAATAATTGAGAATTTCTAACATAAAAACTCATAGTAACCTTGATGCTGTTAGAAATCCGAGTATTTCCTTTATATTACACAGGCAGAGGCCAGAGATTATGACTCAGTTTACAATGTACGCATATGTCATGTCAGCCTTGATACTTCATCAACAGTAATGCCAAAGGTGACAGCAGAAAACCTGTTTCCCTGGTGGATCAGCCTTAGGTGGCCGAGACACAGGACCATCAATCTAGTTAGTAGGTAGGTGTTGGAAGAGGGGAGTCCTTAAAAACATGAAGAGTCTGGATGCGGTATTAGATAATACAGAGAAAGACGTGAATGACAGAGGTAGGTACATCAGGATAGTGGAATCCAGAAACATCAGAACTATGAGTCTGGTTTAAAAGGTCAGAAACTGGGATAGGGGAGGAATCCTTCCATATATCCAGAGTCTGTAAGGATACCCCAAGCAGGAAAGCAAGAAGGAGAGTGGGTTTCCAATTGGCCTCAGGGTTCTGGTGAGACAGGTTGGGACCTGGGACCCTTTGCTGCAGGGCTTGCACCTGGACAAACATCTCCTCCAGCAATAAAATACAAAGAAACAATAAGGGACTAAAAATAACTGCACGCATGCACAGTTGGGGCAAATTATGGATGAAAAGATACCAAAAGACCAAAAAGCACAGCTGCCACTTCTGAAGAGCCAGGAGCAAAAGCAGGGTACTGTGCATGCCCCCTGCACTCAACACCACCATAGGGGTGGGCAGAACACCCAAGCTACCCCTCCAGCCTAACCCCTGGACACATCCCTGCCCTCACCCCATACAAGAAACCAGCCGGCACCGCCCACCTTGGGGAGCGAGCAAGGGAACCTGTTACTTGTTCTCACTCTCCCCTGCTGCAGCAGGGGCCCCAATAAAGCCCTGCTTGAATTTCCTGTCTGGCCTCATCAATTTCTATTGACTAGGAAAAGTCAAGAGCCCTGGTGGGTAACACTGGGACCCAGGGGAGTAGGAAAGCATAATCCAAGGCACGGGGTCTGGCATTAGGGGAACTGGCATTAGAACGCAGGTGGAAATCTAGGCACCTGATAAAAGACACCGAGGTAAAGAAGAGCATATTGATTCTCTAAGGCAAAGGCTCTTTATTCCCTCCCCAGGGCAACACAGAGGCCAACCCCTGGGCAGCTGGAATTCACAGGTGGGGGAGAGTTGACCCATCAGAGCGGAGAAGTGTGCAGCAGGAAAGGCAAGAAAATTCCATCAGCCTCGACTTCTCACGTGTTTAGATCAGGACTTCCTTCCAGATGAAAATCAGAATAAAATTTCACATTCTACGAACGGACATATTTTAATAGTAGAGGTTAAAACAATATACTCATTTTAACATGTCAGGAACACAAGTAACTTGAGATAACAGAA
Organism: Aethalodelphis obliquidens; assembly: GCF_003676395.1. Lineage (NCBI taxonomy): Eukaryota > Metazoa > Chordata > Mammalia > Artiodactyla > Delphinidae > Aethalodelphis > Aethalodelphis obliquidens. The sequence goes on from NW_020838047.1 coordinate 86,682, forward strand.
TGCTGAAGCTAGAACGACAAATTCAAACATTCCTTATTTGGCTGATTTTGTAGATGAAATGGATATGCTGAGCTATAAAACTGCTGGGAGGAAGCACCTTAATACTTTGACCAAGAAATGTACCTTCACTACTTTTAGCTGAAATGTTTTAAACAAGATTTAGCCTCAGTTAGGGTAATGACCAACTGACTTCACTATATTAATTTTATTTGTAAGTCCATCTTTGCCTAGAAAAATGATGCAATCTCACACTAACCTCTGATTTACTGGAATTTCCATTTAATGAACACACCTAGGCTTATAAGAAAGATATAACAGCACACTTTTTATTATCTTACGTTCAATGTGTTGAGTGTTCTAGCTGTGCTATTTCTGAAGCTCTTCCTAAGGCTTAGCCAGCACATGGGAACCAGGCAGAACGCCCAACTACAGCTCTCTTCATAATTACTGAAATGATGACACAGAAGAGGAAAGAGTGGACCATGTTTCCTATCTGCTCCGTCATTACAGTTGAGGGAACCAAAGATATTGATTAACCTGTATGTTAACCCTGGCTGCACACTGGCATCACGGGCCTCATCCAAATTCAATGAATTTCCAGGTGTGTCACCCAGACGAGGGAAAGTTCCAAATGTGTCCCAGGTGATTCTCCTGTGCATCCAGGATTGAAACCACAGGGTCAAGAGCCCCTTCTTAGGATTCAGAGTTTTGGATTCGAGTCTGTGTTCATCTTAAAATTTCTTTGACTTTAAGTCACTTCACCTAAGTCTGTTTCCTGACCTGTAAAAAACACCTACCTCTCAGGGTTGATATAGGGGTTAAGTCATGTATTTAGGCTCTAGGGCCTATAAACTCTCAATGACAATTGGGTTTTGTTTTTAGGTGAAACCTAAAAACCCATATTAATAATAGAAACTGTCAACTGGAAAAAAAAAAAAAGTACAACCTAAAAGTTGAGAATTAAGTTTTATTTGGCAGACATACTGAGGACTTAAGCCTGGGAGACAGGCTCTCTGATGGCTCCGAGGGGCTGCTCTGCAGAGGTCAGGCAGGGGCCAGGACACACAGGAGTTTTTTGCAAAGAAAAAAAACATAGTTGAACATCAAAAGGTTAATGCTAGACTCACAGACGGAAAACAAACTTACGGTTACCAAAGGGGAAAGGTGGGTGGGGAGGATAAGTTAGGAGTTTGGGATTAGCAGATACAAACTACCGTATATAAAACAGGTAAACGACAAAGACCTGCTGTATAGCACTGGGAACTATATTCAGTATCTTGCAATAAACTAATGGAAAAGAATATGTGTGTGTGTGTATATATAAATTGAAGATATATATATATATATATAACTGAATCACTTAGCTGTATACCAAAACTAACACAACATTGTAAATCAACTATCCTTCAATTACAAAAAAGATTACTGCTAATGAAAGAAAAAACAAACATCTCAAGTTAATGAATTTAGTACTTTTCTATAAATTCTAATGAATTTTAAGCTCATATGCAAGAGTCTGGGCTCACTTAAACCGTTCCTCTGAGATGCACCTCAGCTATCCAAGGCCAGTGTCCTGCTTTTCTCCCTCCTCAGTGCCCTCTGGGTACACAGTCAGGGGTGGCTACAGAGGCTGCTGGCTTGATGGCCACAGCATTCGCTGTTTACTGTTATGGCAGGTGACATTCTTCGTCCACATCTTATTAGTCTACTTTTTGATGATACTGAGCTGTAGTATTCAGTGGTACCTTTTATGAAAGCAACATTGACATACATCCCCTTACAGGGGAGGAAAAATCGTTTTCCTCTATCCTTCTAAGTTCTTGACTGACACTCCTATAACAAAAGACAGATTAACAGGAGAAAAGCATACAAGTTTATTTGACCTAAGTTTTATGTGACACGAGAGCCTTCGTAAGGAAATGAAGAAACAGTGTTAATCTAGCTTTGATGAAGCCTGGAGAGTCGTGGAAAGATGGGAGAAGACAGAGTTTGAGCTCAGTGTAGTGAACCGTGGAAAACAGCAAGGCCTGTTTGCTTGGATGACCCTCGGGGCCCCGTTATCTTCAGAGATAAGGAAGCTCCTTCCTCTGCGTACGGGGAGGGCACCTCTCACGTGAGGGTCTTACAACCTGCCTCAGGAGAAGTTTAGAAAATCCTTCCTGCATCTGCCATTTCTCAAAGTCCTCCAGTTTATAATAATCAATATGCCAAGGAACCATATTGTGGGGTAGTGTGGCCTAAGCCCCATCACCCCTAAATAAATAATACCCTCCTTTCAACTGACCTTTTCAGTAAGAATAAGTTTCCACACTAAGGAAATGGGAAGGGGGTGCCTGAAAGGAAAAGAGGCATATTACAACAACTTCTTCTATGTATACCAGAATTTACTATTTATCAAAGATGAGACAAGGAAAAAGCAAAACAAAACCAAACAGACCTAAAGAGGAAATTCAATGCCTGTCTCCAGAGAAGAGTGTTGATCACACCTGATAACACGTTTTCTATTGTCTCTTTTAATGAGAGTTTATCATCCACCCATTTGTAAGGATAACTGTACATATCTTAGAATCCAATGTGATTACTGATACTCTTTTAGGGAGTTCTGACAGGCTCATCAATTGGTAAAATGAGAAGAATTCAGACTTCAGCAAGCATTTCAGAAGGCCACGTGGACATTTTACATAGAGACAGAAGGTGGATTTCCTGATGCGGTGTTGACACAGCATTTCTTCCTTTTGGCTACATGGAGAGATCACTTCTGTGCCCCACAGGGCTGAAATGGAAAACTGGGCTTGGGATGAATTCACGTTCAAATCCCCAAAGAGGACTCTGCCATCTGTGAACTATATGTGGATGGAACACAGCAAGTAAGCACACCCTCTCAAGTCTGTTTGGACAAAGTCATTAAACCCCTACTGTGCCCAAGCCGAAAAAGAGCTGGCAGGCTTTCCTTCTACACAGCAATGTCCACTGCATTGTCTCACTTGGCCCCAAACAGGGCTGTCAGATAGGGTGAGGAGCTGTACCCATCTTGTCCCGCTGACAGGTGTGACATTACGACAGTCAGGCTAACAACACTTAAACTTGGAATTCTCCTGACTCCCCATTGGCCCTCTTGCTGTGGCAGAAACAAGGAGACATCTGCGTTTGAGGGGTTAATAATCCTGGAATAAGTCCAAGATCCATGCTCAGGAAGAATCTCCTGCCACCAACACGACTCCATGTTAAACGTGAAGGGTCTACATTCAAGTGGGACAGACGATGGTTTTCCTATGAGCTACTAAAGAAGTTTCTCTGTATTCTATGTGAGACTGTTATTAGGAAAGACTTTGAAAAATACAAACCAGACCTAGATAGACGTTTCTCCAAGGAAGACATATAGATGGCCAACAGGTACATGAAAAGATGCTCAACATCACTAATTATTAGAGAAATGCAAATCAAAACTACAATAAGGTACCACCTCATACCGGTCAGAATGGCTATCATCAAAAAGTCTACAAACAATAAATGCTGGAGAGGGTGTGGAGAAAAGGGAACCCTCTTGCACTGTTGGTAGGGATGTAAATTGATACAGCCACTATGGAGAACAGTATGGAGGTTCCTTAAAAAACTAAAAATAGAATTACCATATGATCCAGCAATCCCACTCCTGGGCATATATCTGGAGAAAACTCTAATTCCAAAAGTTACATGCACCCCTATGTTCATAGCAGCACTATTCACAATAGCTGAGACATGGAAGCAACCTAAATATCCATTGACAGATGAATGGATAAAGAAGATGTGGTACATGTATACAGTGGAATATTACTCAGCCATAAAAAAGAATGAAATAATGCCATTTGCAGCAACATGGATGGACCTAGAGATTATCATACTAAGTGAAATAAGTCAGATAAAGACAAATACCATATGATATCACTTATATGTGGAATCTAAAAGATGACACAAATGAACTTATTTACAGAACAGAAACAGACTCACACACATAGAAAACAAACTTATGGTTACCAAAGGGGAAAGGCGGGGAGGGGTATAAATTAGGGGTTTGGGATTAGCAGATACAAACTACTATATATAAAATAGATAAATAACAAGGATAGCACAGAGAACTATATTCTATATCCTGTAATAAACCATAATGGAAAAGAATATACATACATGTATAACTGAATCACTTCGCTGTAGAGCAGAAACTAACACAACATTGTAAATCAACTATACTTCAATTTTTTAAAAAAAAGAAAAGAAACATACAAATCAAAGCCTTAAGAGTAACCAGCCCAATTAACAGGAGTAAATTCTATTCCAAAGAATTCTCTTCATGCTTGTGCCTTCTTATTTCACGGCTCTGCCAATTTCTGAACCAACAATTAGTATCCTCAGTTAGTTCTTATTGCTTATCTTTGTAAAAGTCCTCTTAACACACAGGGGCAAAGCTAAGAGTTACTAAGTTAATTTAAAAAAGGAATCAAACCCGACATATTTTAATTTCTTTACTTTACCTAAAAACACATAATTTGTCAATATATTGACATAGAACCAAGGCCTTTTTTAAATGAATCTGCTGATTGAAATCCTGAAATACCTTTCTGGCAGTAGCCCATGAGCCCCAGTATGCATGTTACTGAAATAGCGTGAAAACCTAAAGACTCCTTAAATAACCGATTTGAATGTAAAATCTTTTGGGAATTTAAGATATTCCCCAATCTTTGGTAGTCATCTTGCCCATATACATAATTCAACAGAATTATGTTTTATTTACCTTTATCATCTCCAGAGTATTCAACTTAGTCTTCATAGAAAAAAATACCCTTTTTATCCACATTCAACGTCATTAGTTTCTATAGTATCAACTTACATAAATACAAAGATACATGCAACTGCCATAAAATGGTTTGGAAACCAAGTCGTTCTTGGCAAGAACATGACTCAGCCTCTACAGGAAGAAGTATTCAGGCTTGTATGTAATCTTGTCATCTACTGCTTATCCTGACCATAAGTCAGTATATGTTTCCAAGGGAACAGAGAACTTAGAAGATTTCACTGAGTCAGTCTAACAGGCGAGTTTAAAGAATACCCATTCTATTTGATGAATACATTAATGTCAATTAAATGATCCCCTGCCTCTCTTAACCTGACTATAAACTCCATGGGATGGATCTCTCTAAGGAACTAACACTTAACTCACAAACCAGCCAGAACACTCAGACTAATTTTAGTAAAATGTATTTTTAAAAAGTGAATTCATTAGTAAATCATTCAGGAGCCAGTCTACCTAACTGCAAAGCCATGATTTTACGTGTCTGTTTTTAAACTATGAATGCTGTTACGTTTAAATATGCTTTAAAATGTACGTACCAAGAAGCTTGGGCTGTAACTGAAAGCAGAGCGAAGCAGATGCAGGTTAGTAAATGATCTGGAAACCTTATAGGACCACTGCTAAGGGAACCAGCAGAGCAGCATTTAATGAGGAAGCCACATTTTTATTTTTAAATTACCAATAACGCACTAACTAAGGGAATAGAACACTGAAATGGACCTGCAGGGAAGCTGGTGATGGTGGTGATAAAAATCATAGGAGGATTCACACAGAACAATCCACTCAACTGTTTCTTCCTCTTTCCCTTGTGTCAAATGAGAAAGTTTTAGGAAGAAAGCAGAAACCTTCCAACAGCTCATCAGGAATGAACGAAACACGGTAGGCCTTGCCTCTCCAATGGACAGCCTGGAGGAGTGAAGAAGCCATCTGTGGCTGTAAATGGAAGGCAGCGGCCGGCTATGGGCCCCGGAAAATGGAACCTGAATTCAAGACACTTTCAGAATGAATCTGCTGTATTCAAGGATGGGTAGAAGTAGTGTGAGGCAGGTAAGAGAGATGTTTGATGTTTTCTCACTAACTTGCAACTCGTGTTCACATTTCTTTAAATCTTACATCTTATTGAATATCAAAATTTTTTAGGTTTATGTTAATATCAATTATTGACTATTTAATTAACAGTCCTACTTTCATGGCAAAAATCTGAGTAGAAATGTGGACGCTTCTCTGTTTCTCGGTTGAAGTTGGGATCCTGACTTTTCAAAGCCACAGCTGAGCCACAACTATGATCCAGTCAAAAGACCCTAATTCCAGACAAAATTATCAAACGAACGGTTTCTGGAGTTGCAAGACAAAGACAAGAGAAAGAACCATCATACAGATCTTTCAGTGACTCATTAAAATCTTATGTTCTATCCACATATTTGGAATTATCTGACTAGTCGTGTGATATCAGCATCAACTATAATACAGGTCAAATGAGGCTATTAAAAGATAATGGAATTTGTAATTTGGTAACTCACAAGAACTGCAAGCAATTTTAGCAACTTTTCCATAAGACTGGCAGTCAACACCTCTTTAATAACAAAATCATTCTTCAAACAAGCAACTGCGATCAGCTTTCTCATAAAGGCGCAGAGAAGCAGCTGAGAAAAGAGGTAAAGCGAGAAAACTAATGAGGAATTCCTACCGAAAGAACGCAAGTCTGGCGCAAAATGTAAAATACGTGCCGTGAGATGTGTGGATACCCTTCAGCAGGAGAGATTGCATTCCAACCTGAAGCAGCTCTTTGAAAACGCCTCACAGTTTTATTAGAGAAAAGTTATTTCTCATTTAGAACACACTCTTTGATCTTAAGTCTACTTACTGGATCCCAGGGGAATATGCAGATCTTCTCACACACCCGTTTCACATTCAGCTCGCCAACCACACACAGTCACACACACACACACCCCACACACCTCTTTTCATCAAATTAAGTATCTCCGAGGTCCCCTAGGTTTTTCTATGGCCTGGGACCCTCTCCTTCCCAAGTCTCTCCTTTAAATGTCCTCAGCTTCTGCAGGTTCCCGCTAAACTGTGGCACTTGGGCTAAAAGCCATCAGGAGAGTGTGGCCTGACACCCAGAAGGGAAGAGCGTATCGCCTTCTTCATTCTCTTAACACTGCTGTTCATGCAGCCAAAGCTGCGCTTGCCCCTGCGACACCCACATCGGGCAGATAATCACATTATCTGTGTTTCAACCGAAATCTCGATTCCTCCCAGAAGCAGGTTCTGTGCCACAATCCCGCCCTCACAGTGCTGGAGACCACAAGTGTAGGATGTCATTCATCTTCAATGGAGCAGGAATCTCAGACCTCACAAAATACGGCAATCTTTAAATAATGCTTTAAACCATAAGGATGTTTAATATTTCATATAACAAGAAATTCAAAGGAATGGTGCTTCTAACATTGATTCATCAGATTGTTGGCTTGTGCCTTCAAGACTGCAAAATGATTGCTACAGTTTTTCGTAACTTTTTATTTGATATTGGGGGAGAGTCGATTAACAACGTTGTGACATTTCAGGTGCACAGCAAAGCCACTCAGCCATGCGTAGACGTGTATCCACTCTCCCCCAAACTCCATCTAATCACTTCTAAACAGATCCTGACACCACTGTGCACAAAAGGCTCACTTTTCTTTCACCATATTTTTAGAAAAAGAGTTTCTACATATGCATTAGATATATTAATTTTAAAAATTATATTGCAAAGGAACAAGGATACAGCTACACCTTAAATAGATTTTTTTTTTCTTTCTGTTGACAATAGTTCACTAACAGGCATATCAAAAACACACACATTTGATTAGGGGTACTGGCATCTAGCTTATATTTCTATAACTAATCCACAGATATATCAGAGGTAACATGCAAAGTGTCTTGATGAAGTTAACACCCTAAATGTACATAGTTTGTTCTGATCTATCAGTGTAGTTATCCTGTCAAAGGAAATAATGAGGTAAGAGCATCAATCGGTCTTCATTAACCCACAGGTAATTACCATTTCTCTCCAGGGAAGTTTGGATTACAATTAGCAAGATACTGAATACCTGAAATGAAGTAGGGAGGTGGTACTTAAGAGTGAGAAAAAAAAGAAGTAAATAAGAGTAATGAAAGGTAACCTCATCTACTTGGCCGTTTCACTACAATTAGCCCCATCTCATACCCACCTCCACGTGGACAACAGAATCCTATGATGAAGAGTGTCCTGTCCTGAAATGCGAACTATATCCAAAGCTTAGTAAGAATATGAAAAATTTTCAGGAATTGATAATTTGTATGAATTGTGAAGGGAAATTTTAACAAGGATAACGTCAACATAAAAGGTGTGTTAGCTTCACCATTATACACACCCACACATTCAGACATTCTCTTATCTCTAAGGGCAAATAATAAGAAACTTGGGGCTAATCTTTTGGGAATTTTAATCAAATAACATATCTTTTTAGTAACAGAGAATCATTCATGTAGTAAAAGTAATAAAGCCCTCAGTTGGGGAGTTTATCTTTCCCTTTTTAAAACCTAAGCCAATAAAAATAATTTAAAAAACTTTTAATGGCCTATATATAATGACACCCCTGCTAAGATACCAGTTTAGTATCCTGCAGTTTAAACAACTGCTATTTGTCAGATAATTGTTTATTTCCCAACTTTGCATTAAAGCAGAAGGCTAAATTTGCATTTTTGACCCACTTTGCTTTTGTAAGCAAACTTGGCGTTTAAGAACCATTGAAATACCCTATCTTAACTGTCTTCACTAGTCGGAAGGCTGGGGGAAAACATCCAAAGAAAACTCAACATCATAAAAAGTGACTTGTTGCATATATAACCTAACTGTCCATCTTATCTCTGGAAAGAGGAAAGCATAACTCAAGGAGACATCAACCTGCAGAGGGAGAGAGCATTACCTTCACCCTCCATCCTCATCTCAAGATTCCACATTCACTTCCCGTCTGCACAGCTTATCATTCTGCCCCAACTAATTTTTATTTTTCTATGTTGTTAAAGATCTTTTGGCCTAGACTTCAGCCCTCTGGAATACCACTCAAAGATTCACTCTCTGCATGCAGATCTCAAGGAGAGAAAGTATGCTTTCTCCCTAAGTTTTCACTATCTCCAGTCACGGAGCATGAATACATGGTACGATGAACCTGACACTGGACCCTCTGTTGGCCATTGTTCTAGGTGGCCATCCTTCAGTGAGATGCTAAGCCCACCATGTGTCAAAACATAAGTGCGATGGACAAGTTAAACAAGAAAGGAAGACTTTTTTCAAGATTTTTGCAATAAGGGAGAGAGACTGAACTCAACTCCCCAGAAACAAAAAGTGGGGGAGTTCTTAAGCCAGGGTGAAGTAGTAGAAAAGTACTGAAGGACATGGAGGAGGTGCTGGGCTGGACCATGTGATGAGGCCATCTGTACTCTAACTGGTCCTGGTGGAAGTTAGGCTCCTCCCCTCCCGCAGAGCCTGGGGGCAGGGGGCAGGGGTCCAGGAGCTCTATCTTTCTTGATGATCTCAGTTCAGAAGAACAGGTTCCACCTAGGGGCAGGACAGGAATGAAGATGCAGACGTAGAGAATGGACTTGAGGACACAGGGAGGGGGAAGAGTAAGCTCTGACAAAGTGAGAGAGTGGCATGGACATATATACACTACCCAACGTAAAATAGATAGCTAGTGGGAAGTAGTCGCATAGTACAGGGAGATCAGCTCGGTGCTCTGTGACCACCTAGAGGGGTGGGATAGGGAGGGTGGGAGGGAGACGCAAGAGGGAGGGGACACGGGGATATATGCATACGTATAGCTGATTCACTTTGTTACACAGCAGAAACTAACACACCATTGTAAAGCAATTATACTCCAATAAAGATGTTTAAAACAAAGAAGAAGAATAGTTTCCAGGTCCTTGAGAAAGAGTTCCTGGATCATCAAATTGGCAAGAGGCTTTTTAAAGTTTTTACAGCTGAAACGGCAGAAAAACTGAAAGTTCTCTAAAGCAAATCCTCCATGAAAAGAGAAGTCAGGGGCCCAGAGTCAGGAAGAAACCTGTCTAAAGTTCAGTGGAGCTCAGGAGAGAAGCAGGCCACCTTGTTCACACCTGTCACAGTTACATGTGCAGAGCTGAGCTGCTCTGGAGTCACACCAAGTCAGGGAGTCGTGAGGCATCAGGCGATGAGACAGCCAAGGGTGCAAAGCCCATCCAGGCTCCCCAACTCCCCACACACCTGGCCGTCTTCACGGAATCACAGCTGAGGTCACCGCTTCACGGAAGTCAGGGCTTTTGTTTCTTATCACTTTGCTATTTAATGATTATGTATAATAATCATTAAATAATGAAAAATGAAGACATGTAATTGAGTATACTGTTTCTCTCGCTGCTGCTAAAATCACATCCTCCCCCCAAGCAAAAAAAAAGACTGAATGTTTCCATTTCCCCAGAAATTACTATGGTCTTATAAAACTCCTGCAAAAATGAAACAGGCCGATATCGGCTTCTCCAGCAGGACTCTCAGGCTGCTGCCACCTGGGTGTCTGATGCTTCTCTACAGACACACCAGGACCCATAACACCACCAGCCACTCCCTAGAGAACACTACCTAAGAAGCTAATACTGGGAAGGCTGGTTCTCAGTCCTGCCTTCAATGCACCCAGACATCAAGCTTACCTCAAATTACCCTATTTCAAGCACTGTTTCGAGCCCTGCCCATCCCGCGAGGCACCTTACTTTATGGAACACTCAGCTGTCCACTCATGTGTTTCACTCTCCACTATGACTGGCCCTGGATTTTCTCGGGGCACCAGCTCCCTGGAGGTGTCAGGCTGTTTGAGAGCTCCCAGCCATTCTACTGCGGGAACCCTTTCCCCTCGTCAGCAAGCCAGCAGGAACCCGCTCTTCCAAAACTGAAGCCCATGCGCTCCACCACTTTCTCCTCAGAGCCTCTCTGACCTTCCTTTCTGAATAGTGCCCTTGAGCTCCTATTACAGCACCTTACTGTACTGCAATTATAGGTCCGTTCATCTGTGTCTCCCACTTGACTACTTGTGGAAAAATAACAGTTTCTTCAGTTATCCTTGATCCCTTAAAGGCACTCAAACATCTGTTGAATTAACTGGAAATCTATTTTACACCTTCCCCATATGGCTGCCTCCATGACCAGCCCTAACTAGATGCAAGGCAGCACCCTGGGACCTGTCTCTTTCCTCGCTCTGGACATAGTGGATTAGACCCGTTTTTAGAGCTTATTGTACTTCTCTCTTTTCAAGAGGCTATACAGTTAGTGTCCTCAATCATGAAAAAGAGAAAAGAGTGCTATAATTAATACGATCTAGGTGATATGCTCTGTAGAATAAGCCCTGCATCCTTTAATCTCATCTTCCCTTTCAGAAAAAATATTTTTAAACATATATTTTTGGACAATTAGGACTTATAACTAATAACCATGATAACAACTTAAAAGGCAGAAAATTAGCAAGATATCAAACACAATCGTTTAATTTTTATGAAAAATCCACCTGGGTGTTTTCCTGTCTCACTCTGATTTAGGCTTTTGAGGCTATATTTATTCTGTTTGAAGCATTCTAGACTTCATCTACGCAGGAAATGTTTCCCAATACACTCTGCTATTCATTCTAGAATAGCATTTTGCTACTCTGTTTGGTCTGTTATGGGAAAATGAAAGAACAAAGAAACAGGGAGGAATTTCCAGATGCCTTTGTAGTAAAGCCCATTTTATAGAATCTAAAACTTAGAAGTTTTGGTTTTTCCAGATCAAACTGTGACTCTACCTAGTGTCCACCAGGAATTTAAAGCACAGGAATTGACCAGCCCTTCACTAGGGCAGAGGAGTCTGACACTTACCAGAGAAACCAGCCATGATTTTCCCCACTGTGATGAGCAAATGGCTTGTCAGATGACTAACATTTTAAAAACAGATAATCGTGAATGTGTTTACCACTTGTTGTCCTGGATATCACGTGTCTGTGCCTTATTTTGTTAAATCAACAGAAAGGAATATACCTAGACTTTAATATCTTAACTTCCTACAGCATAATGTCTAGTGAGTTAAGATTTAATGGTATGCCCTGACTTTTACAGAGGATCAAATAAAGGAAGTATAAATTTGAAATGTACCTTTTAAACAAAATTATTGAAGACTCGCCTACTCTATAATTCATTGGCCCACACAAGAACGTATTTGCCAAAAAGGTAAACCTTGACACAGAAATATAGGTACTCTGCATAACTAGGTAAAAAGCAGTATACAGCCCATTATGTTTCTTTTTTCCATAGCTCTCATAAGCTAACTGCTATATTCAACTAAAGGAAGGCACAAGATAAATTTCATCCCTCCCTCATTTTAATACATCTGGTGCTCCTTTTCTTTTTATTATGAATTTTTATTGTGGAAGGAACACCTACCTGAGATCTACTCTCTTAACAAATTTGTTAAGTGTACAATACATTATTGTTGACTCCGTAACAATGTTACAGAGCTCAAAAGCTTTCCCCATGTCCACCCTTCTCCCAGTGCCTAGCAACCACCTTCCCACTTTTTGATTCTATGACTCTATTTTAGGTTCCTTATAAAAGTGGAATCATGAAGTATTTGTCTTTCTAGGATTGGCTTATTTCACTTAGATCATATCATCAAGGTTCACTCCTGTTGTTGTATATTATACAATAAGTTTTACATAGACTTTTGATTCAGACTTTTTTTTTTTTTTTTTTTTTGCGGTACGCGGGCCTCTCACGTTGTGGCCTCTCCCGTTGCGGAGCACAGGCTCCGGACGCACAGGCTCAGCGGCCATGGCTCACGGGCCCAGCCGCTCTGCGGCATGTGGGATCCTCCCGGACCGGGGCACGAACCCGTGTCCCCTGCATCGGCAGGCGGACTCCCAACCACTGCACCACCAGGGAAGCCCAATTCAGTCATTTTTTAAAGTACACAAATTATTTACGTAGAGCTTGGCAAACTGCACCAAGTGATTACAAAAGAGAACCAAGTAATGTCCACATAGACCAAAAACTGGAAACTGACCAGCAACTCAGAAGCCCCCATGCGCCGCCCTGCCCCCAGCACCAGTCTCTACCATCTATTACAAACCACAATCGAAAGAAGTAAAATATAGCATCTTCTCCCCCCGTTTCTCTTCATCTACTTCCCAATGGTCACTCACTGTAGTAAAACTCTGGGGTGCTTTAACACAGAGGGTGACCTCAAATAGGAATTTCAATGCTTTGAGGACGTGATTTAAGACCCCATTTGAATTCTTTAATTCCTTTGTACAGTTTATTCTTGAACCTTAAATGTTGTGTCTGGGTTTCTTTTCTTCATTTATTTTTGCCTTCATTTTTGCCTTTTTGGCAGGATATACAGAGAAGTTGAAAACCTGCAGCAGCATGAAAGGAAGTGTGAGGGTGAAGAAAAGAAGACAAACACACTTTTAAGTGTGAAAGATCCTCCGTCCTTCAACAATGGGAACTTTTCATGGAACAGGTTAACTGGACGCCCTGTGGTGCTGGGGTGTACAGTTCCCAAGAACTGCTTCGCCCTGAAAAATGTAACCTGTTTCCTTGATATTTTCGATCTTCCTTCATCATGCATTTCTAGGCAACTTTTCAACAACAAATATTGTCTTTGTTATAAATAACACATGCACATGTGTGTCAGTGAGATGAAACAGAACTGCATTTCGTTCTCTGCCTGGCAAATATTATGGATTTAAATCTTCAAAGAATAAGATGATACATATACTGCAATACAGGTTAGTAGAACAAAAGTAACTGGCATGTATTTTAATAAAGTGCTTGATTAAAGAACTTAATGTTCATGTGCTCTATGTTTCTTTTTTCTATTTTTGACCTCAAGATACTGAGCATTTACTATGTAGCAGGTACTGATCTAAGTATTTTACAAGGATTATGTTATTTCCTACAATAATGCCATGAGATATGTACTATTACCATCATGTCTTTACAATGTTATCACTGAAGGCTCATCTGCTCTACAATTCACTGGCTCACCCAAGAACTTACATTCCAAAGATATAAACATCCACACACAAATTTGGGCATATTATTCTGCAGATTGTAAGAAGGATACAGCCCATTGTGTTGCTTTTTTTCCATAGCTAGCTGCAGACCCAACTGCAGGAAGGCACAGTTTTTACAGAGGCAGAGAGAGGTCTAATTACTTGCCCAAGGTCACACACCAGGAAACAGAATAACCAAGGTTTACCTGAGACTCCAGAACCTGAGGTATCAACTGTTAAGCTATAGGTGTCTTTTAAGAGCTTTTTACTAATTATCACATAACCCCCAAATAATTTATTAAAACATTTCCTGAGTGTGTGTGTGTATATATATCCACAATATAATTTGAATTTGTTTGTATATCTCTAAACATATTAACAATTTTGCATATATCTACTTCCATTTATATTTATATACCCAGATTTTAATTCTGAAGTTTCAGAAATGTTAATTGGACAAGTTTCAGAAATGCAAACTGTGTAATATGAGGAGTGATGGAAAGGTCCCAGGATGGCCCCAGAAATCTGCCAACCGACATGAAATTTTGTTATCGGAGACCGATTCCTGTGGATGAATTAGCAATGTTTTTAAACATGTAAATACCTCAGGAAGACTTAATACATTATCCATTTTTTAACAAATATTTAGCAAGTGTCCATGTGTGAGATACTATACTCGGTACTGGGAAAACATCAATGAATAAAAACTCCACCTTCATGGAGCTTTCTGGTAGAGAGAGAAAATAAGAAAAATATGGTAACTAATGAGTAAATTATATGGAATTCGAGATGATATGTGCTTTGGGGGAAACAGAGCGGAATAAGGAGTATTTATAAGCGTGGGTGGGGTGGGATAAGGAACAGATCACGGTCTTCAGTACCATGGTCAAAGTAAGCCTCGTGGAGAGGTGAGGCTTGGACACAGATTTGATGGAGGAGGTGAGGGAGTGAACCAAGGGGATGCTGGGGCGAGAAGGGGTGTGGGCAGGGGTTCAGACAGAGGAACTAGCCAGAGTGAAGGCCCCGAGGACAGAGGACACCTAGTAGCCTAGTGGGTTACAGAAGAACCTAGTATTGGGCTGCAAATTGTGAGGGAGAAGAAAAGTCGTGGGAGACCTGACCCAACAGAACAGGGCTTAAAGACTCTGATCGTGGAGAGCACTGCCGAGTGCGGTCCAGATATCAGCTTTTACTCTAAGTCAAATGGGGAGCCCTACACGTTTTAAGTGATGTGAACTGACATTTTAAAAGGACCATTCTGACGTCCACGTTGAGAATAGCCCCAGACGGATGAAAGCTGAAGCAGAAGACCCTACTGGAATGTTTACTACCTAATGCAATAGTCCAGGCAAGAAATGATTTTAAAATTTCTCAAGATAGTACTTGTTGGAAGTAGTAATAAAGGACCAGATTCCAGAGATAAATTAAAGTTTACACAGTAAGACTGCCTGATGACCGGAAGTAGCTGGGAGGCAAAGAGGTGGTGAAGAGGTACCCCAAGGTTTTTCGGACAGAATGCTGAGTAGGATAGAGTTCCCCTCAAATGAGACAGTAAATGGCTGCTGGTGGACGAGAGGGGAGATCAGAGGTTAAGCTTGGACATGTTGAGAATGAGGTAATTATACATCCAAGTGTAGATTTCAGTAGAAACACGGAGTGTATGAGTCTAGAAGTTCGTGGAGAAGTCCAGGTTGGAAATTTACGTTTGCTGTTAAATACTGATCATTCCTACGCATGTAAAGGCAAAGTCATCAGGACAGAAAATATTGGCTTGGCCAAAAAGTTCGTTCGGGTTTTTTGCGTAAGATGTTACCGGCCAACCCAGTATTTCCCTGATAGGTGTCTGAATAAGGTTGGCAATTTTGATGGGAGTCTTGGATGCAAGAGGAAGGGGAGTGAAGAAAGGTGGTATAATTTTAGTCTGTTCAAAGACCCCTGAGGCCCATCACAGGGCGCATATGATTACCATTATTGCCATAAATACCCAGGAGCTGAACTGTGGGATCATATGGTAGCTCTAGTTTTAATTTTTTGAGGATGCTCCATACCTTTTTCCATTGAGGCTGCACCAACTTACATTCCCACCAACAGTGCATGGGGAGGCCTTTTTCCATATCCTCACCAACATTTACCTCTTGTCTCTTTGATCATGGCCATTCTGACAGGTATGTGATGATATTTCATTGTGGTTTTGATTTGCATTTCCATGATGATTAATGATTTTGAGTATCTTTTCATGTACCTCTTGGCCATCTGTATGTCTTCTATGGAAAAATGTCTATTCAGCTCTTCTGCCCATTTTTTAAATGGGTTGTTTGTTTCTTTGCTATTGAGTTGTAGGAGTTCTTCATATATTTTGGATATTAGCCCCTTGTCAGATATAATATGGTTTGCAAACACTTTTTTTCCCATTCAGTATGTTGCAATTTCATTCCGTTGGTTTCTTTGCTGTGCAAAAGCTTTTTAGTTTAATGTAGTCCCACTTGTTTATTTTTGCTTTTGTTCCTTTTGCTATTGGTGTCAGACTACAAAAATTATCACCAAGACTTATAGCAAGAAGCTTAATGCCTATGTTTTCTTCTAGGAGTTTCATGGTTTCAGGTCTTCATTCAAGTTGTTAATCCATTTTGAGTTAATTTTTGTGTATGGTGTAAGACAGAGGTCCAGTTTTCCCAGCACCATTAAAAAGACTGTCCTTTCCCCTTTATATATCCTTGGTTCCTCTGTCATATATTAAAGGACCAATTTAATGTGTCAATTAGAGGTAAGAAATAGACGTGGGGAAAAACGTCTAAATAACTTAGAGAAGTTGTTTCTCATCTATGAATCATTGAAAACTTGTGTAGCTTCCTTCATTTATATTTCTAACCAGAAAACTGCCTAGTTTTTAAATTATTTTATGTAAGCATTTTTTTAAACAAAGAAAGTAATGCCAGTGGGAAAATAATTCTGTTTGGATAATGTATGATCTATGAATTTCAGTAGCCTTTCACATTCCAACGTGTTTTCATACAAAGCTAGTTGAAGATTTCCATTGAGAATAAAATATATTTTAAGAATAATGTTACATATGATGTTTTCATATATTGTTTTTTGGAAATCAGTTTTTAGTGAATGTAGTTTTGGGTATATTACACACTCTCAGCTTTCATTTATATTTTCCAAAATAGCAAGAGGAAAAAAAGGTTTTCTTAATTTTAAGGAAAAATTAGCAAATTAAAGCTTACTAGAGAGCACCCTGATGACCTATATATGAGTGAAAGGAAACAATATTCAAAATAATAAAAATTTTTGTTGAACTTATGAAATTGAATCTTGCTTATATTTCTTTTGTCAAGTATAATTATATATTCATAACTATTCTAACAAAATTAAAGCCATTAGTATCTGGAAACTTCCCTACTTAATTTGATTTAAATATATTTTTCAAGCTGATAGCTGAGGACTCACTCAATTCCTTCAAGTGCTAACTTATGCAAACCAAGCATAAACAAATCACTTTTCCCACAGAAACATAAACTGAACAGTGAGATATTATTTCTGTTTTTCATTACCAAGGCTATCAGCTGGTATTCAAACAATGGCATATGCAACAGGAGACTTATTATTGAAGGTGACTGCAAAACAGAGAAAATAAACTATAAAGAAATGTGGTTAGGACACAGGAAAGCAAGTTTCTACAAAATGGTATATAGAAGAAGTCAGGTCCACAGCATCACCCCAGAGATGTTATCAAACCCTTGAAAGCAGCCCAAGTCGTCCTAAAGCTCACACTGAGTCCTTTGCTTTTTTGTTTGGCAAATCAAAGGAGCCTATAATGGGAGAAGAAAAACTTTTAAAAGTAGAAAAAGCATCAGATAAAATAGGGAAATTATCAATCCAAACAAGGCGATTGTTATTCGAGGGAATTCATAGAAAGGCCTAGAACACGAAGGGATTTCTGTGGTTCCTTCTGGCAGGCAAAGGGCTCATCCTTCACCAACAATGATAATTCAAAATCTCATGATTAAAACTCTTCACGGAGTTTCTCCAGCAGTCCCCAGTAAAGCTTAAATGCCTCTGTTTTAGTTAAAACCAGTAACTTCTTAGAGAATCTTTGAAGAAAAGTGTTCCCAAGTAAACTATTAATTTTTTCCCATGACCTTCAATATGTACCAACACAGAGTCTGCAAATGGCAGGTAGTCAATAAATGTTTGTTGAATGGCTAAGTGAATGAATTCACTTGCACCAATAATAAGCAAAATGGTATCAATTTTGGAAGAGTATATATATTAAAAGACGCAGGTTTACTAAACTCAAGAAAGAATTCAATAGGTACCATTACAACTCTAGGATAGGAAATTATAAAGATAAACATTAAAATATGGACACTTTGGTTCTAGAAATGTTAGCAATAGTTAAATTGTATTCAATTTTTTCGGATTTATATGTTAATATATAATAATTCCATTAATTAACTGAGAATTTCTATTCTAAATTTTAATATAATTAATATTGTCAACCTCAATTATGCACTTATAAGACCTTCAATTACTTTGCTTTTACTGTATTATTATTAAGTCAAAATATGTTATAAAAACATTTTCTTTTCTACTCCTATGTAAAACTATAATCATTGCAAAATATGTGTCCTGTGTCCAATAATGTGAGTCTCTCTACATGTATGCATGGGAGAAATTTCTAAATGAAGTTATTTATGTTAAGAAAATTTCTGTAAGCACCTGATTCACTGTGAATCAGATCTATGCCAGGCAGGGAGGATGCAAAGTCAGTATCAAGGTCAAAGGTTCCCAAATTTCCGCAGTGCCTCCATCACTGTTTTTTTCATGGTGCCTTGAAGCCAAAAGTCATCTAAAAGTTCCCTTCACTAAGTAGTGAGGTCCAAACAACCTATAAAATAGTCATGTCTTACAACAGTCCAAAGCAATCTTGATAAAGAAAAACGGAGCTGGAGGAATCAAACGCCCTGATTTCAGACTATACTACAAAGCTACAGTAAACAAGACAGTATGGTACTGGCACCAAAAAATAGAAATATAGATCAATAGAACAGAATAGAAAGCCCAGAAATACACCCACGCACCTACTGTCACCTAATCTATGACAAAGGAGGCAAGACTATACAGTGGAGAAAAGACAGCCTCTTCAATAAGTGGTGCTGGGAAAACTGGACCACTACATGTAAAACAATGAAATTAGAACACTTCCTAACACCATACACAAAAATAAACTCAAAATGGATTGAAGACCTAAATGTAAGGCCAGACACTATAAAATTCTTAGAGGAAAACATAGGCAGAACACTCTGACATAAATCACAGTGAGATCTCTCTTGACCCACCTCCTAGAGTAATGGAAATAAAAACAAAAATAAACAAATGGGACCTAATTAAACGTTTTGCACGGCAAAGGAAACCATAAACAAAACGAATAGACAACCCACAGAATGGGAGAACATATTTGCAAACGAAGCAACCGACAAGGGACAAGGGACAAATTAATCCCAACAAGGGATTAATTTCCAAAATATATATACAGCTCATGCAGCTCAATATCCAAAAAAAAAAAAAAAAACCACCCAATTAAAAAAATGGGCAGAGGGCTTCCCTGGTGGCGCAGTGGTTGAGAGTCCACCTGCCGATGCAGGGGATGCGGGTTCGTGCCCTGGTCCGGGAGGATCCCACGTGCCGCGGAGCGGCTGGGCCCGTGAGCCACGGCCGCTGAGCGTGCGCGTCCGGAGCCTGTGCTCCGCAGTGGGACAGGCCACAACAGTGAGAGGCCCGCATACAGCAAAAAAAAAAAAAAAAAGGGGGGGGCAGAATATCTAAATAGACATTTTCCCAAAGAAGACATACAGATGGCCAAGAGGCACATGAAAAGATGCTCAACATCACTAATTATCAGTTTTAAAAATAAATAGTGAGGGCCTCCCTGGTGGCGCAGTGGTTGAGAGTCCGCCTGCCGATGCAGGGGACGCAGGTTTGTGCCCCGGTCTGGGAAGGTCCCACATGCCGCAGAGCGGCTGGGCCCGTGAGCCATGGCCGCTGAGCCTGCGCGTCCGGAACCTGTGCTCCACAACGGGAGAGGCCACGGCAGTGAGAGGCCCGCGTACCGCAAAAAATAATAATAAATAAATAAATAAATAGTGAAATAAAGTAAAACCTTTATTTCATTTTTAAATGAGCACAATTACTTACTAATAGGGTGCCCAAGCCTGTCAAGCCCCACACTCCTTCTCAAACCTTCCCGAACTTTTCAAACAACTTCTCAAGCCTTGGAATCGAAACTTCCATGCCACACCTCCATTTCCTACTCCACTTAATTTTCACATGGTGCTTGTTTTTATAACTACAACTGCAGAAAACCCAGCTTCACAAAGATATGACATCATCTAAAGGAATGTAGCACAAATAAGCCAACAGTGCACAGAGCATCTGACAAATGTCACTGTGTTTCCCTCAAAAATTTAACATACCCTGGAATGCTGCTGTAAATTCACTGTACTGCCAATTTAGAAACCCCGGATCCAGGTGACAGAGTAATTCAGGGTTAAGGGGCAAGATGAAACACAAGAGCAAATAATTACAATCCCTTAAGGGCAGAGCTGCACAGCTAGACTACAGTAACAAGAGTCACGTGGAAAGTTGGACCATTTTTATAAAATGTTAGATTAAGTAGTATGTTAAGGACTTCTGCTTTTTTTTTATTAGGAGTTCAAGAAATTTTTAGGCCAAGAGAATAGATGAAAAATCAATTGGCAGTAAGAAAGGAATGGAGGCCAAAATACGGACAATCATTCGGTCATTCAACAATATCTAAGTCACCCTTCATGGTCAGCAGACAGTAGCTGCCACAGCAAGAAATAAGAAGAGAATTCAACCACAAATATCCTCCAATTCTTACCTCTTCCTACATGCCCCTTGGACAGAGTGACTGTATGTTGGCACCAAAGCAGAATGGTGCCTGGGGTGTAGTAGGTGCTTAATAAATGATCGTATGATGATAATTAGAAGAGAAAGAACATATAGGAGTAACTTAAGATGTCACATGTGCAAGACATGAACAAGGGCATCTGCATCTATTTATTATTTATATTCAGCATGCTTCCAGAAAGTATACAAAAAGACACCTCACCTATCCCACTGAGGGCAGAAGATCAAAAACTATGCAGTTGGAAGAAATAAAACAGATTTACTCAAAGAAATGTTGCACTGTTAGCAGCAAGACAACAGGCCCAAAATGGAGTTTTTTATGCCAAGCCCCACATACCCAAAGCAAGACTCAGGCTTAGCTTACTTACAGCTTTGGCTCTCCCAGAAGTGGACTCTTAAACCAGTCAGCCGGGCATCCCCAGGCCAACACGAGCGAGCCCATGGGCCACACAGCCCCCGCCGGCCCCGGAGGTCAGGGACCCTGACACAGCCCGCCCGCCTTACTGGTGTCACGGCCGCGTTCTGCTCCCCCGCCTATAACATCTTCCATTTGCACAGCTCCTTGGGCTCCTTTCTCTCTGCTGATGGGATGCTGCCCGACTCATGCATCACTGAATAAAGCCAGTAAGATCTTTAACATTTACTCAGTTGGATGTCGGCTTTTAACAGCTCAAGTATTTGAAGGGAGCTGAGAATGTGAATTCTCTGTGTTGTTTTTTAAGCACAGTAGAATCCTTAACAGGTCAGAATCTCAGCTACAGTGACAAAGGGGGCCGGTTTCATGCACTGAGTCACAGGGGGCCCTACAGTGAAGTGCGGGTGTCGGGGAGAAGGGACATTGTTTTCCTCCACAGCCCTGGCCTGAATTCCCACTCCACACGGCAGCAGGCAAGTCTGGCACTCACACAACTTGAGGCAGCTTGCTTAGTGATGGTTCCGCAGGGAGGGAAACCTCGACTCTCTTAGGGTCAGTGATGGAGGGATGGGCCTTGGAACTGACAAAAGTCAGAAGAGCGAGAGAAGAGGTCGGGGATTCACAGAACGATATCCCTCAACGGGTAGGGTTTAGGGCTTATAGACCACCTTCATGGGGGAGAGGAAAGGGAGAAGGGCACTTCTGGGCAAACAAGAGTTTTGTAAAGATAAATGGGCCCTTAAGAGGACAGACGGGAGGGGACTTGTCTGCTCAGCCAGGTGCTATTATGAGTCTTCTTCTCATCCTATGAATATGAACCTTTAAGCCACATCAGCTCCAAAGTGAACCACCACCACCCCTCCCCCCCTCCCACAGAGCCGAGTTTAATGAAGGTCAGAGGCGCAGAGAGAGTGAACGCTGGAGAAATGCCAGCAGTTGTGATATACCCACTGGACACCCCCCACTGACACTTCTCTTCCATTAGGGCCCTCCCACGCGCTGGTTTACTGTCGCACTACCCTTTCCATCTCCACTCACCTCCACTCTCTCTGATGCCTCCGGAAATGCTTTTTCTTGCATATAAAGCAGCTGGATCCACCGTCTCCAGCCCCCATGCCCCAACTCAGATCCAAGCTCACGTTTGGCAACAACAAAATCCATCAGCTCCCGCAACTGAGCCAAGGTGACATTTATATAATCAGCAGCAGCAAAGACTGTCAAAGGCCCCTTTTAAAGGCGGTTCGTATTTTCATATCCATTTCCCTTTTCACCATTCCACCAGATTTCAGGGTCCAGGAAGACCTGGGAGATACTGCAGGCTGGGTTCCAGACACCACAATGAAGCCAATATCACAATAAAGCAAGTCACACGAATTGTTTTGATTTCCCAGTGCATGACAATGTGTAATAGCATTATGTCTAAAAGAAATCGTGTTCATACCTTAATTTAAAAATACCTTCTTGCTAAAGACTCCAACCATCCTCTGAGGCTTTGGCGGGTTGTGTGGAAACATCAAAGATCAATGATCACAGATACCACAACAAATGAGACCCATGAAAACATTTGGAATATTGAGAGAATTACCAACATGTTGTAACTGAGCAGGACCCTATGGGGCCTTCCCAGGACAGGCCCTTCCCCCATATCCTCTGCTTTAGCTCCTCTCTGAAGTACCCGGTTAACAGTATCTGATGCACATTTCCTGAGTTCTTTTGCAGATGTGGAAACTCCCCACCAAATGGAAGAAATTAACTACTTGATGACCATGAGCACACAGCCCTCATCACGCTCCAATCTGGTTTAACTCATTCTGACTTTTCACAGATGACTTGTTTTTCTTTTTGCTTAGCCCTATCATTGTACCTGGTATTCTTCTCTTTTCGACACTCCACTTTGCACTCCGTTCCTTGTAAGCCTTCTTCATTCCAGAGAAGGTCACAGTTTGATAACCTCGAGAACCACAGAAGCCCATAAAGAGACCGCCTGACGCCAGCCTTGATGGTCCTCAGATGATCTCTGGGTGGAAAAGAATGCAAGCCCTGTAAGGACCCTGATCGTGACCAGCAACCCTGCTCCTTGAACCATTACTATAACACTCTTCAGTACCTCCTCCGAGATGGAATACAGTCTTGAGGGCATGAGCCCACTGTGGCCCCCTTTGCCTAGCAAAGCAATGAAAGCTATTCTGTTCTGCCTCACCCCAAACTCTTGTCTCTGAGACTCAATTCGGTGCCAGTGTAGGGAGGCCGGGTTTCAGCAACAATCTGACACAGAGACATGACGTGAGAAAATGCTGTTGGAAAAATAGCACCAATAAACTTGATCAAGGCAGGGTCGCCGCAAACCTCCCATTTGTAAAACTGCAGCATCTGCAAAGCACAATGAAACGAGGTGTGCGGGTCTTCCCAGGTGGCGCAGTGGTTGAGCGTCCGCCTGCCGATGCAGGGGCCGCGGGTTCGTGCCCCGGTGTGGGAGGATCCCACATGCCGCAAAGCGGCTGGGCCCGTGAGCCATGGCCGCTGAGCCTGCGCGTCCGGAGCCTGTGCTCCGCGACGGGAGAGGCCACAGCAGTGAGAGGCCCGCATACCAAACAACAACAACAAAAAACGAGGTGTGCTTGTACCAACTTTCTGTGAAGTCCTGGTTTAGTGGAATGTCGGTGTGCCTCCACCCTTGCCTAGGCACCATCGTCCTCACTGCCCTGTTTCCCAGCCTGTTTCCAAAACAACGCTCAACATTTCTCAGCCTCATCACTCCTCAAATTCTATCCCTGATTCTGCAAAGGGGAAAAAATAGTGAAGCAGGATGAGCAAGCAGAAATAATCATCAGTTGCTAAAAATTTGAACTTGTAATCTACTTCGTTTTCCAAGAGTGGAGAAAGCGTTAGGTCGTCTGAGCTAAAATAATCAGAACTGCCATTCGGTAGATTCCATGTCAGCGAAAGAAATTATCCCAAAATCCGTTTTAATGAGAGAAGCTGTCAGTCTCTAAACTATTCTATACCGCATTTGACTGCTTGCTTAGTTTATTTTTTTAATCGGAAAGCGCCAACAATTCTCTCTACTGCCACGCTTCTGATTTAATAAAGATGCTTTTTCGTCTGCTGTAAAGGTCCCACAAGACAACGTAATTATGAAATGTGTGCGAACCTAACAGGACAAAGCTGAGCCTTGTAAAAAGTGAGAAAAGAGAAGATTGCCCTAACCGGGGAGTCCCAGAAATGCTCAGTTTGCAGACAGGTGAGTTAATGGTCAGGTCTGATCTCAGCTGGAACCACCCGGTCCGTGCAATTCAATATGGAGGCAGCTGCCAGTACTAAGAATTCTCACCAGAGACACAACTGCTTTTCAAGACTATTTTCAATTGTAATAGCAATAGTTATGGGTCAGGAAATTACTAACAGATGAGCGGCAACACAAATACATTAACAAGCAGAGTTTCAAGATGAGAACACTTTATAAAGTTCTTTCCTTTGTTACATTCTTGGAAAAAATCAATACACCATGCAAAGAGAGACAAATAGACCAACAGCAGTGCTTTCAGTGCATGCTGTTCTGACTCCCATTTTATTAATCCATAGATTTATTAGTGTGATTTGAAATACCATCCACTCCCCTTCAGGAAGTGGTTTAATTATAAGGCCGGAGCGCAGGAAATCCCTCCAAGTTCTTACGTTTTCTTTCCAATACAATACTGCCCTCCTATGGAAACATACACAAGCCCCTTACCCTTGAATCCTGAATTTCTTTTCACTTGTTGCAGGCTTATTACCAGATATTTCAGGAAGGTCAAAGAGTTTTAGAAAGTCGGGAGAAAACAAGTACCAGATACTAAGATATCATTCCTGAAATCCAGTTACTTAGAACTTAGTAGAGAATGCCACTTACATTCGTAAGAAATGTGTGGTCACCAGAGTCCTGAAACATGCCAAGGCTATGAGTGTGTTGGCCGTCTCTGTAACCAGCCTATCATTAGCACAAAAAGCCTCTTCAGTATGCTTCTAAGGCTTAGGGCATGAGGTGGTTTGACATATGATGCTATTCCTAGCAGATCAATTTCAAAGAGTGTGGAGCAGAGAGCCCATCCCAGTGGACTTCCAAAACAGCAATACGTGGAGTTTGAACTATAGGAGATTGCAGGCAAGTGGTCAAGTATGTACATCATGTGCTGTTTATGTGGATGGAAAATCATCATGAAAATAAAGCGAGAGGAGGACATCACAGGACTTATCTGTTTTAGTTCTTGGTGCGTGATATCTGCACTCATTACCATAAGCCATAAGGTAGCATGAATACATCCATCACCCAAGCGGCCGAGGTATCACCCCCAAAGTGCTGCTTGTGCTATAAAGTAAAATAAAGCTGTTAATTTCTGTGCCTCAGCCAATGAGCCAAAACCATGAAAATGAGCGGTCATTGTGAACCCTCGCTAATATCACTCCTCTCGTATTTACTAAACCATGAGAGGATGACACGTCTAAACGTAGGAAGTCTTGATTCTCTCTGCGCAGCAGTTGGCATCAGCGGATTCCCATTCACGGAGTTTTTTCCCTTGTGTTATTCATTCTAACATGAGAAATTTAACTTCGGGGGCGGGGACGCACAGCCCAAGTCCGGTACTGCTATTCATGACGTGCAAATCTGAGCCATTTCAGCATCGCTTTCTCCCGCGAGATGAAGAACCGGGTCTCCTGATTCCCGCAAGTCTAACCCAGTGCTGTGTCCCTCAGGCTCTAGCGAAAGCCATGCATCTTCCCACGTTGTCACGGCTCTGTCTTCTCCATGGCAGCATCTCAAGGAGTCTTCTCAAGTTTACGGCTCTTTTACTAACACTGCGATAAATATCTGGCACAATATAAAAAACCTACACGTGATCCTTTTGCCTTCTGCTCTACGTAACCATAATCGCTTCATTTAGGAATACAGCCTAGCCTTGTGTCAGTTTGTTACTCATTATGTGCAAATGAAGCGACCAACAGGCGATGAAGGACCTTAAGAGAAGAGCTTCTAAGTCACCACTGCGAAGAGGCTAACGACAGCAGCAGTACTTGAACCGTAGAAAATTACAGGTGGCTGCTCAGATATCTGTGGTTAAGGCACATTTTAAGAAGGTAAGCTTAGAGTATACTCAGGTATAGATTTCTACCAGTTTTTTGAAATAAATTTAGTTATAGTTATAAGTTTAGTTATGGTTATATAAGCTTATAGTTATAAAATTTATAAAATAAGTTTTAATTCGGGACTTAAAGTTCAAAACAGGGAAGAAGCCACTGTTAGAAACGGTCTGTTTCAGACTCTCTATCAGTCACTTAGTCAACATTACCACGTTGAGTCCTCAGACAACCCCCTAAGGCAACTACTGTGATTGTCCCCATGTTCTAGATAAGGAAAATAAGAGGACGTTTGCTTTGAGAACAATAGGTTGCTATTATAAAAGGAGGGGGCAATTGTAACTATCACTCAGGTTGTCCTCCTGTGTGGTTTCCGTGGATTCATGGTTTCCTTAAAAGAGAGGTAAGCATAATAAAGGAATAGAAGCTAACATTCAAAGTATCTGTGAAAATAAGTCTTAGCAATATTTAGGCGTAAGTCTCCTCAGGCAAGAGAAACAGAAGCAAAAATAAACAAATTAGATCTAATTAAACTTAAAAGCTTTTGCACAGCAAAGAAAACCATCAGCAAAACAAAAAGACAACCTACTGAATTGGAGAAGATATTTGCAAATGATGTGACTGTCAAGGGGTTAATGTCCAAAATATATAAAGAGCTCATACAACTCAACATCAAAAAAACAACCTGATTTTAAAATGGGCAGAAGAAATGAGTAGACATTTCTCCAAAGAAGACCTGCAGATGGCCAACAGGCACATGAAAACCTGCTCAGCATCACTAATTATCAGACAAATGCAAGTCAAAACCACCATAAGGTATCACCTCACACCCGTCAGAATGGCCAGTGTCAAATAGACAACAAATAAATGTCGGCAAGGATATGGAGAAAAAGGAACCCTAGAACACCGTTCCTGGGAATGTAAATTAGTGAAACCACTAATGTGGAAAACAGTATGGATGTTCCTCAAAACATGAAAAATAGAACTTCCACATAATCCATCTATTCCACTCCTGGGTTTATACCTCAAGAAAACAAAAACACTAATTTGAAAAGATACATGCACCCCAATGTTCTGAGGCAGGAAAGATGGGGCAGGGCCCAAGGACAGCCTCCTCGTGTGCAAGGCATCAAGCATCAAGGCAAAGCCACCTCCCTGTTTTGGACTTAATGAGGCCATGACACATGGAGAAATGGCATCTCAAACAAACTCTGTAGCATCTGAGCAAGAAACTCTGGCCTTGAAAACCGTGGAGCATGCCCAATAAAAATGCACAGGTTGCTGATGAACCTATACGACCTTCCACGTGGGGCTCTCGACTAGTGAGGGAAAACTGAAGGGAAAACAGCTCTTAGAGCGCATGTGCAGTGGCTTCAGGAGCTGAATCCACAGGACCAGGAGCTGACGCAACCTGGTGCAGTCAGGCCACACCCCAACCCCCCGCCGTGAATATTCCACCCCTAACTGAAAAGGGCGTCACCCATTCAAAGGGCTTAAAATAAAAGGGGGATCAAAAAACCCTGAGAGGAGCCCCTGACTTGCAAGGACAACCACACTCTCCTGTGTCCTTTCACTTCTGCCCTGAATAAACTGCTCTTTGTTCTCTTTGCTCCTCAGTGTGTGTGTCCCCCAAATTCTTTTTAGACCATATGAACAAGAGCCTTAACCTTTTTTTTTTTTTGATGTTGGGGGTAGGAGTTTATTAATTAATTAATTTATTTTTGCTGTGTTGTGTCTTCATTTCTGTACGAGGGCTTTCTCTAGTTGTGGCAAGTGGCGGTCACTCTTCATTGCGGTGCGCGGGCCTCACACTATCACGGCCTCTCTTTTTGCGGAGCACAGGCTCCAGATGCGCAGGCTCAGTAGTTGTGGCTCACGGGCCCAGTTGCTCCGCGGCACGTGGGATCCTCCCAGACCAGGGCTCGAACCCATATCCCCTGCATTAGCAGGCAGATTCTCAACCACTGTGCCACCAGGAAAGCCTGAGCCTGAACGTTTGATAAAGCTTTTCCAGCATCCGCGGCACTATTTACAACAGCCAAAACACAGAAGCAACGTAAGTGTCCATTGACAGGTGAATGGATAAAGAAGATGTAGTACAGATATACAATGGAATATTACTCAGCCATAAAAAAGAATGAAATATTGCCACTTGCAGCAACATGAATGGGTCTAGAGGGTATTATGTTTAGTGAAATAAGTCAGACGGGGAAAGACAAATAACATACGTTTCCATTTATATGTGGAATCTAAAAAAAAAATAAAAGAATAACAACAACAAAAAAAACCCTGTAAGACACCAAAAGCATATTACTGCATTTCTTGAAGCCTCTAAAAGAAGATAAGAGTCCACCATGGGTAGAGGGCACTGTTTGGACGGCACTCAAGATATATCACACATCTGGACTGGAGGAGAGGACACCTGGGCACCTCTCGGATGCACCTATCAACTCCCTCCACCCCAACCAGCTCTGCAGAGTCAGAATAAGAGAGAGGGAAAAGTGCAGCCACCCTAGGACAACTGCTTGGGGAAGTACGATATAATTTACAGGAGGACTCTCAGAATTCAGGGGAAGAAACTGAGGCAGTGGGATTTCTTAGGGAACAGATGGATACAAAGCCAAAAAATATGAATACCGGTTCTTTTATCGTGACCTGTTCCAGTTACTATCACTGAAAACAACTCACTCCAGCCTTTTGACCAGAACCTCCATCTTCCAGTAATTCTCCAAAATGGCAAACAAAAAGCAAAGAGAAGGGGCACCTGCCGTATATTCTCTAAGCCTTTGGGAAAACATAAAATTGTTCCTTTGGCCACATACGTGTGGATCTACAAGAAAGGCGACATTTCAGACATGAAGGGAAAGGGGCACTGTTCGAAGAGGAACAGCCCACACTGTTACCACGGCAAAACCAGAGGAGTCTACAGGGGTGCTCAGTATGCTGCTGGCATGGTTGTAAACAAACAGGTTAAGGGCAAGATTCTTGCCAAGAAAATTAATGCACATATTGAAAATATTACACACTCCAAGAGTGGAGATAACTTCCTGAAATGTGTGAGGGAAAACTACCAGAAAAAGAAAGAAGCCAAAGTGAAAGGTACAAACCTAGGTTCAACAGAAGAGTCAACTGGCCCCACCCAGAGACACACATGTCGTGAGAAGCAGTGGAGAAGAACTTGAGCTGCTCGGACCTATGCCCTACGAATTCATAGCAAAATACGTTGAAAAATATTTTTTAAATTCTGGGTTGTAAAACAAAAAAAAATGCAGTGGCTTAAAAGAACAACGATCATTTTATTATCTTTTATGGTCTCCATAAGTCAGGAATTTGGGGATGACTAGACTGGGTGGTTCTGGCTTTGGGGCCATTACGTAGGTGCAGTCAGATTGTAGGTAGAATAGAGCAAGTGGGGTGGGAGCAGCTAGGGACTAGCCGGGCACCTGTCTCTCTTGACATGGTCTCAGGCCTTCTCCTACAGCCCCAGCTTGTGGACTAGCTTGCATTTCCTCATAGCAGGGCAGGCTTGGGGCAGATGGATTGCTTACCTGGCAGGTAAAGACTCCACAGGTGAATAGTCCAGGAAGAAACGTGCAAGCTGCTTCAGTTTTTATGACTTAGCCTCAGGTCATTCAATGACACTGCTGGCACATTCTCTTGGTACACACCAGTCACCAGCCCAGGCAGATTCAAGAGAAGGGGATTTAGACTCCCTCTTGGTGGAAAAGGGGCAAGGCTCTAGAAGAGCCTGGGGAATGGGAGCTATTGTTGCTGCCATCTTTGGAAAATACAACCTGCCACAGGGCATTAATAACCAAATCATGGTGGCCAAAGATATTTGGGTGATGAGCAAATGAATAAACGAACCGTGAAACACATTCCAATGATTTTTTCAGTAACTCCCCTTCTCCTTATTACCTCCCCCTTTTCTTCCGCCATATTATGTAGTTGCTGCTCTGCAGGGCATAGCTGATAACAGATTCTCCTGATTCATCTTTCATCCAACCTCTATGGCTTTTCTTCTTCCTCTAATATTCTAAGTCTGGGAATCCCCGCTACCCTAGAGTTTGTGCCTGTTCCCCCCACTCCCTATTCTATACGTTCTCCTTGAAAATTTCATCTGCATTTTCTTTCCCATGGCTTTAAATACCATTTTATATAGCTGGCACCAAAATCTATATTATTAGCTCTAATCTTTCTCCTAAGCCCAAGATACATATTTCAAACTCAATATTAGATATTTTAACCAAATGTCCCAGCAATTTTTAACATTCACTATAACCTCCCAATAAGGTCCTTCTTCTGACTTTCCCTTCTTATTGAGGTCACTATTACTGTAATAATTCAGAAATAGATACTCTAAAAAGTTATATAAAACATCTAATTTACTTAGAGTAGACATCTACACTGCCAGAATAGATTATTCCCTCTTTCCAATACCTGAACAACTGTAATTTGCTTTCCAATGGTTTGCCACTATTAGGTGTTCACTACTAATCCATGCTACATAGAGCAATCAGACTGAAATATTCAAAAGCACTATATTCATTGGGAGACATTACTCCTCAAAATGCTTCAATGGCCTACCTTCTCCCCACACTAAACTCTTTAGCATAATTATTGACCTACAGTTCCATCTTTATCTTGTACTTCTCCCTTCATACCATCTATATTCAACACAAACTATAAGTTTATGTTCCCTAAACTTATTCCAAATTCTCAAACCAATATGCCTTTCCTTAAATATATAAAGCAAACACATATAAAGCAAATATATATATATACACACACACATATATGTAAAGCAAATACTGACAGACAAATGGAGAAACTGACAATAACACAGTAACAGTAGGGGATTTTAACACCCCACTTAACATCAATGGACAGATGACCCAGACAGAAAATCAATAAAGCAACAGTGGTCTTAATAGACCAGTTGTACTTAACAGATCTCTATTGGACATTACATCCAAAAACAGCAGAATACACATTCTATGCAAGTGCATGTGAACATTTTCCAGGATAGACTGCATACTAAGCCACAAAACAAGTCTCAGCCAATTTAAGAGCACAGAAATGGTTTCAAGCATTTTCTCTGACCACAACGGTATGAAACTAGAAATCAATTATAGAAAGAAAAGTGGGAAAAGCACAAACAAGTGGAGACTAGACAGCATGATACTAAAAAACCAATGGGTCAATGAAAAAACCAAAGTGGAAATCAGCAAGTATCTAAAGACAAATGAAAGTGGAAATACAACACTCCAAAGTGTATGGGATGTAGCAAAAGCAGTTCCAAGAGGGAAGTTTATAGTGATACAGGCCTTCCTCAAGAAACAAGAAAAATTTTAAATAAACAACCTAAACTACCACCTGAATTAGAAAAAGAAGAATAAACAAAGGCCAAAGTCAACAGAAGGAAGGAAATAATAAAGATTAGAGAAAATAAAATAGAGATCAAAAAAACAGTAGAAAAGATTAATGAAACCAAGAGCTGTTTGTTTGAAAAGATAAACAAAACTGATAAACCTTTAGCCAGGCTCACCATGAATAAAAGGGAGAGGACCCAAATAAACAAAATAAGAAATGAAAGAGAAGAAATACCAACCAATACCACACAGATACATAAAATCATAAGAGGATACTACAAATAGTTATATGCCAATAAACTGGACATCCTAGAAGAAATGGACAATTTCCAGAAACATACAACCTGCCAAGACTGAATCAAGAAGAGACTGACAATTGGAACAGGCTGATCTCATCACTATCAGTGACAATGAATTTGTAATTTTTAAGAACTCCCAGCAAACAAAAGTCCAATCTGGATGGCTTCACAGGAGAATTCTACCAGATATATAAGGAAGAGCTAATACTTATTCTGAAACCATTTCAAAAAAAACTGAAGAGGATGAAACACTCCCAAATTCATTCTACAAGTCCACCATTACCCTGATACCAAAACTAGATAAAGAGACTACAAAAGAAAAAAATTACATGCCAAAATCTTTGATTAATATAGATGCAAAAATCCTCAACCAAATATTAGCAAACTGAATACAACAATATATAAAAAGGACCATATACCACGATCAAGTTGCATTTATTCCAAGGACACAAGGATGGTTCAATATTCACAAAAATCAATGTGATACATCACATTAACAAGAGAAAAGACAAAACCACATGATTGCCTCAACAGACACAGAAAAATCATTTGACAAAATTCAGCATCCACCCATTATAAAAACTCTCATCAATGTGGGTATACAGGGAACATATCTCAACATGATAAAGGCCATTTATGACAAACCCACACCTAATATCATACTCAATGGTGAAAAGCTGAAAGCCTTTCCTCTAAGTTCACGAACAAGATAAGGATGTCTACTCTCACCCCTTCTATTTAATACAGTATTGGAGGTCCTAGCCATAGCAATCAGACAAGAAAAAGATATAAATCCAAACTGGAAGGAAAGAAAACTGTCATGATTTGCAAGTAACATACTATATATAGAAAACCCTAAAGTCTCCACCCCAAAACTATTAGAACTAATACATGAATTTGGCAAAGTTGCAGGATACAAAATTAATAAACATAAATCTCCTGCTTTTCTATACACTAATAATGAACTATTTGAATGAGAAAGTACTAAAACAATCTCAGTTACAATAGCACCGAAGAATAAAATACCTAGGAATAACCTTAACCAAGAAGGTGGAAAACCTATGCTCTGGAAACTATAAAACACTGATGAAGGAAATCAAAGGAATATATCCCATGTTCTTGTATTGGAATAATTAATGTTGTTGAAATAGCCATACTACCCTAAGCAATTTACAGATTTAATGCAATCCCTATCAAAATACCCATGACATCTTCACAGAACTAGAATAATCCTAAAATTCATTTGCAACAAGAAAAAGATCCCAAATTGCCAAAGCAATCTTGAGAAAAAAAGAACAAAGCTAGAGGTATCATGCTCCCAGACTTAAGACTATGCTACAAAGCTACAGTAATCAAAAACAGCATGGTAATGGCACAAAAACAGACATATAGATTAATGAAACACAACAGAGAGCCCAGAAATAAATCCACACACCTATGGTCAATTAATCTATGACAAAGGAGGCAAGAATATACAATGGGGAAAAGACAGTCTCTTCAACAAGTGGTGCTGGGAAAACTGGACAGCTACATGTAAAAGAATGAAATTAGAACACTCTCACACTATATACAAAAATAAACTAAAAATGAATTGAAGACCTAAATGTAAGACTGGATATTATAAAACTCCTCAAGTAAAACAGGCAGAACAATCTTTGACATAAATCATAACAATATTTTTTAGATCAGTCTCCAAAGGCAAAAAACAAATAAATAAATATAAACAAATGGGATTTCATTACACTTAACAGCTTTTGCACAGCAAAGGAAACCATCAACAAAATGGAAGAAAATATTTGCAAATGATGTGACTGTCAAGGGATTTAATTCCAGAAGATACAAACAGCTCATACAACTCAATATCAAAATAAATAAATAAGTAAATACAACCCAATCAAAAAATGGGCAGAAGACATAAATGGACATTTTTCTAAAGAAGACATACAGATGGTCAACAGACACATGAAAAGACACTCGACATCACTAATCATTAGGGAAAGGCAAATCAAAACAATTGTTATCACTCATTCACCCATACTAATCCGTCAGAACGGCTATCATCAAAAACATAAGAAGTAACAAATATTGGAGAGGATGTGGAGAAAAGGAAACCCTTGTACACAATTGGTAGGTATGTAAATTGGTACAGCCACTATGGAAATCAGTATGGAGGTTCCACAGAAAAACTAAAAATAGAACTACCGTTTGATCCAGCAGCTCCACTTCTCAGTATATATCTGGAAAAAACAAAACCACTAATTCAAAAAGATACATGCACCCCAATGTTCATAGCAGCTTTACAACTGCCAAGATATGGAAGCAACCTAAGTGTCCATCAACAGATGAATGGATAAAGAAGATGTAGCATGTGTATACACAGTAGAATATTACTCAGCCTTAAAAAAGAATGAAATTCTGCCATTTGCAGCAATCTGGAGGGACCTAGAGATTATGCTTAGTGAAATAAGTCACACAGAGAAAGACAAATACTGTATCTTATCATTTACATGTGGAATCAAAAAAATAAAATAAATGAATGTATATAGCAAAACAGAAACAGACTCACAGATATAGAAAACAAACTAGTGTTTACCAGTCGGGGAGAGGGAAGGAGAGAGGGCCAAGATTGGAGTGTGGATTTAAGAGATATGAACTACTGTGTATAAAATAGATAACAAGGGTACATTGTACAGCACTGGGAATTATAACCATTATCTTATAGTAACTTTTAATGGAGTATAATCAGTAACAATTCTGAATCACTATGCTGTGCATGTGCAACTAATGTTGTAAGTTAACTGTACTTCAATTTTTAAAAAGATGATGTAAATAATTGGTACTTTAACAAGCATATAACTTTACAGTTTTTCTGAACACCATGTTTCTACATCCTTAAAAGGAGAAGTTTAAATTAAATGATCCAAAATATTCCTTCCAGTTCTAAGATTGCAGATTTGAACCAGTTAAAAAAAATCATTCTTAAAATGTTAAATCCAAAAGTGCTTGAGATGTTGTCTATGAATATTTAATCACTTCCTTATCAAATCTCAAAATGTTGGATCAGAAGTTCATGGATAACCTTGAATTAAAATGAAAACCTTTCAAGTAATCTGTAGATAATCATTATAGACCATTGTTTCAGTCTCTCAGAAAAGAGGCTTTTTACAGCTTTTTAGCTTATCATTGTTCAGGTACTGAATCTGAAATGGACCATCAACCTCGTCTCTCCACCTGTCAAAGGCTCTGCCTGTTTTCACACTTATTTCTTGTCCAAACCATTGAAATCGTATTCACAATCACAGGCTTGCAATCATGACTAGTCACACATCCTGTAAAACCCTCTCATAAAGACAAATTGCATCCTTCTTCCCAACTTGTCCTTCTGTCCGCTAATGGTGCTGTGTTCTGAGAAAGCCCTCCTGTTCTCAGAGGACCAAACACAGCCTTACCTTTATGACTTCGCAATTTCTGATTTCATCAGCCAACAAGACAGAAAGTTTCAAAGAGGCTGATCAAATACAGTTAATGCTAGTAGAAGCTGAAGTTTCCCTGTCAGTCATCTCATTGGTCTGAAGAAAGGAACAAGCAAAGAATTGTCAACTCCCCCCTCCCTATATACGCATCAGGCTTTTCCCAAAGCCAGAACACTAACCAGATCAGGACACAGATGTGTTCTGGGAAGGTAATCGCCCTTACATATTTATCCCGCCTTCGTGAAGAGAAGATGTGGCTGGTTAGGTGAACCCTCTGCACCAGAAAAAATACACCTGGTCATTTATCCCATTCAGCCCATTGACCTTGCTATTAGGTATAGTGACAATATAAGGCTTTTAGTGAACATAAGCCATTCTGATTTGATTTAGTTGTATGTATTGGGGTTCCTCAGTGTTGTTCCCCACCATCAGTTATTGCCCTGTTTCTTGGAGGGCTACAGCCCATAAAATGCTCCTACTGTATGCATAACTTGATTCCCAGCCCTACCTCCTCTTCTAATCTGGTCAGCTGTACTAGTCTCCCTACAGGAACTTCTTAAGTCCTAGAGCAAGTTCTAAGCATCCAGCACCCCACTTCTTGTTCTCTGAGCCCTAATCTCTGTTTGTAGCTCTGCTGCTTTAGAGAAATCTCTCTCGGAAGTAAAGAGCCCTCAAAATCGAGTGAGAGTGTGAGAAAGAGACAATCCCTCAGCCAATATTGTTCACAAAACCCCAGAATGCCCGCATCCCCTGCCTCCCACCTATCCTGACCTCTTGCTCTGGCCAGGGCTCACCCTAACTCTTACGAGACTGACAAAAGTAAAGGAAGGATACAGTCCCTCTCCCAACAACGCACACAAGAGGAGAGGACGCTCTGACCCTCTCCCTGCATTTTCCGATTTCTATTATGACAGACATGCTCACGTTTATCCACCCTTCACGTTCCTAGCCTTAAGCGGCTTCTTACCACTTTCCTTGTACCTTATTCACTACAAGACTTCTACTTCCATTATAATGTCTTCCCCCTGAGCCCGCTGAAATGCGTATGGTGAACAAGGGACCAAGAGTCTCCAAGTCCTTTATAGACCGGTGTCTAGAAAACTCAAGAGCCATCCGTTCTACTGATTATAAAGCAACGGTTCATCAAGTGGGGGAGGAAAGGTATCCATTTAATTCATTGTTTAGCAAAATGAAGCAGAGATGCGAATATGATGAAGACAAGGACCCTGCATTCACTGAGTACTCCTCACATGTTGGAACCTGGGACCAGTTCTGATGTTATAGAATCTTCAAACGATGCTACGAAGCAGGGATTCCTTCATCCCCCTTGTACCAATGAGGAAAATAAGGCTTAGAGAGACTAAGAAATGTGCCCAAGTCCACAACAGTCACAAGGAACAAAGATGAGGAATTAAACCCGGGGACCTTGGTTTGCAAATTTGTACCTCAGAGCAGTATTTAGCAAATATGGGGGGCAAAGATGAATATTTTAGAAGCACCCAAGGAGAACTTTTCTGACTGCATTTTCTTACCTCAGTCTTCTATCTGCCTTAATAAACCCCCATCTGAAGGAGCTAAGATTAACTAAATCCAGCCTCCTTCAGACAAGAAAAGAGGTGCTTAAATACAGTGCATCTCTGAGATAAGAGTACTGTAACTAGTGAGCTCTGCTCCTCAATGTAAGTTTGCTGAATACATGAATGAATCAACTGAATGAAACTGATTGAGATTCTCTGAAACAATTCATGCACATAATGAAAAATATACTTCAAATCACGGAAAATTATTATCTTCCTCAAATCTATGCTTCCCTGCACTGCTTCTTCCCTTCCCAAAACAGTGAGGGAGCCTTCTCCTGCCCTCCAATGGGGAGACAGGACAGCAAGTTCTGGGCTGTCAGCACTCTTATTACCATCTTTGATGTCTGAGGGTCTTACCCATTCATGCTCAGAAATGGACTCTCCAAGTACCGCACAGGGGGCCACATGCGCGTGGAGAAATGTCCTGCATGGGAAGAGTCCAGTGCAAAGTAAGTAATGGTGTAACATGATCCCTTTTGCATTTTAGGAAGACCCGCCTGACCACAAGAAAGGCAATGGTTCAGAGAGAAAAAAAAGGGTGAAAAGGGAAAAGCCACAACTGAATGTCAGAGATCAGGACTTGTGTGCAGGTAGTTTATTTGCGAAGTGATCCCAGGGCACCGGAACAGGGCCACTGGAAAACATCCAACAGGTAATGAGGAGAAGCCAACCTAAGTTGCATAACTGAGCAGATCACCACCATGTGCTACCGGGACTCAACTCTGCTGGATGTCCTCTGAGCTGCTAGCAGCTGCCCCAGAGGGATGTTCATTCCTCGGTACTTCCGAGTCTGTTCACAGACTAGCACGGGTCAGCTGGACCCCTGCAGGAATTCCAGAAAGGTACACAGACCCAATTCCAACCTGCGTGTGGAGGCCTCCTCACACCAACAAGCAGTTCCTCAGATGCCAGCTGGGTGTCTGAGCAATCAGCTCAATTCTGGCACTATCGACCCAGAGAGAGAACCAGCTACGAACTGGAGGTTCTGACGACCCCCTCCAACCCAGGATGCCAAGCACAAGCCCGAGTTGCTACCTGTACTGCTGACCAACTGGCTACAAAACAGAGGTTCCCACGACTCCCTCACTGGGTTCGATTAATTTGCTAGAACTCAGGAAAACCCGTGTACTCACTAGATTACCAATTTATTACAAAAGGATGCTAAAAGATACAAACCAACAGCCATATGAAAAGGTACATAGGGCTGAGTCCCAAACAAAGGAACTTGGGGCCAGGCCCAGTGGTGAACAGAAGCATTCTGGTTCCTCCATGTAGAAGCTCTCTGAAAAAGACCAAAAAGCTGTCCTTTTAGGTTTTTACGTTTTAGGTTTTACATAGTCATGATTAACTAAACTGGCCAATGGTGACTGATTCCACTTCCAGGCCCTCTCCGCTCCCTAGAGGTTGGGGGATGGGACTGAAAGTTCCAACCCTCTAATCACATGGTTTGGTTGGTTCTTCTGGAAACCAGCCCCCATCCTTGGGGAATGGGGCTGTGGCCAAATTTCACAGCATTAGCCTAACAAGAGACACCTTTGTTGCTCTCATCACTTAGAAAATTCCAAGAGTCAAGGGATGCTTTATAAATATCACGTAGTAGTTCTTTGCTGCAGGAGGCATGGCGTTGCTCCAGAACCCTCGCAGACTACGGCGTGACTCAAGACACAGCATCCTCATCCGTTACGAGCAGTTCCAGCACTGTCAGTTCTGCTGAGTGATACAGTTTGGATGGCTGGACAGCTTTCACCCCAACCCGGACTTCCTACAGAGCCCTCTCTTGCTCTGAGCCACATTCAAAACTTGTGGTTTTCTCAGTTACTCAACCAAAGGGTAAGAATATTACTCCCAACTGCAGCATGTGCTACCTTCAGAATTCAAATAAGCCCACCAAACAGGATGCTCTTTCTTAGTGGTAGGAAGTGTAAAGTCTGACAACATGTTCTTCTGAGGCAATGTCCAGGCATGCCAAAGACCATGAGGCACCTTAAAACATCACTGCTCTGGCTGGATCCGAATCCTCACAGTGTTCATCTCGTATACTCTGGCACACAAGGATCTTACTAAGGTACCCACAGTACTTTTTACTTCTGGCTCGCCAGATCCAGTTGGCATGATGTGATCAATACGGCAAAGTAACATGAATCTGTAGACTTTTAAGATGATTGAGCTTCCTGAGAACTATATTGTGATGAAACCTTGGGACAAAACAGTGACAATGTATTGCTGTCCACCATACATAAACACAAACTAATTTAGACCCTCTTAATTATGAGAACTGAGAAGAATCTGTTTAGCCAATGAGCTGCTACATACCAAGCATCAGAGGCTGTACTGATTCATCAGTCAAGATTCTACGTTCATTACAACAGTTGTGATTGGACGGTTAATGGGTTACAGGTACAGTCAGCCATTGCCATCTGCCATCATTCATTTGGTTTTTGCAAAGGTCAAATAAACTGAGTGGGGACATAAGAGAAACCTTCCGAGGAACCTGTAAAATGTGCACCCCAATCAGGAAGAGGCAGGATTTGTCCCCAGAATCCCTCCGGGTCGCTCAGGTGTTGCACAGAGGGTGTTAACTGTCCCTGCTCCATCAGGATGGATGCCTGTGCTCTCAGAGGGAGACACCCCGGATGGCAGGGGTAGAAAAGACCTGGGCTAAGCCCATCGTACAACCAAGGTGAGATGGATGCCTACAATGCAGGTCATAGAAGTAACTGGAGCACAAAGGTTGTTCAAGAAGACGGGGGAGGGAACTTACAAATGTCATAACCAATGGGTCAGTTAGCAGAGTGTTGCAGTATTTTTTTTTTTTTTTGGCCAGTGGCATGTGGGATCTTAGTTCCCCAACCAGGGATGGAACCCACGCCCCCAGCACTGGAAGTGTGGAGTCCTAACCACTGGACCGCGAGGGAAGTCGCGAGAATTGCAATGTTTTAGACATGACTCTGTAAAGGTCTGAACTAAGGTGATGGTGACAGCTCTGAAGGAAAGGAGACGGTTTCAGTATATAGTTATGTGGAAGATGTCAGAGAGGCAAAATAAGAAGTGACTAATTTATCATTTCCTACATATTTGCCCTCAGACCTCAAGGTGCCCTGTGACAAAATAATTCCTTGGAAAAGTCAAAGTTGAGAAATGCTGGTTTATGCATGAGTGGTCTTCCCTCGTATGAGGTTTCCATCCTCTTACATCCTCACGCATTTCCACGCACCAGTGTTTGGATATAAACCAATTTAATTTGGACCATGCTGTTATTTTTCTTTTTGCTACATTATACAAAATGTTAGTTAAAATAGAACTCAAATCAATGAGTAAACAGGACTTTAAATATGAAAGGAAATCTAACTTCCAGCAGGCTGAAAGTAGATGAAAGCAAGCACCATGGTGGGCTCCCAGCTCACAGGAGCATCCCTGAGCCAGGCCGTGTTCAAGCCTGCGACTCTTTAAAAATCTTTCCTCTCTTTTAAAAAACATGTATCTACCTACACGTATTTTCCAAGGATAATTTTGGTGAACGGGAAATCCATGCCTCAGATTTCTTTCGCAGGCCCCAAAAGGATTCCCAAGTACACTTGAGCTGCATAATAGCTGTAAAAATTAATGACGGATGAACACTATCCTTTGTGCTAGAAAAAGAGTGAGAGAAAATCTCCAAGTGTTAAAACTGGGTCATAAACAACAATCAAAAAAGAAACTTTAGTTGTGCAGTTGTGAAAATTAGAAGTTGTGTCTAGTAGCAGAATTGAGCCAGGGAAGGCAGTAGCTTGTTTTAATGATGTTCCAGGAAAGTCTACTCCCTAGTCAGCTGGGAACCTATTTCTTCTAAGAGGGTTAGAAACCATCTTTCTGAATAATCTTGAAGTGTTCTTACCAATTTCCTTCAAGTACAACAAATTTAAATCACTAGAGATAGTGACAGAAAGAGACTCAAAGATCCTAGACAATTCTCTGTGAAACAATAGAAGTCGTAAGTAATCAGAATCTCATCTTTTCACCCAGCTAGTGGTGATTTGTAACAGTTTCATCGAGTTTTCTATATTATAGCCAGCCGTCATTTTAACTTCCAAAGAAATATTGCTACAACACAATAATAATAATACTTTCAGTAAATTGCAGGATACAGCTTGACCTTCCCCAAGAGCTGAGGTGACCAAGGGAGGACTACAGGTCAGACATTCTGAGTCTATTTCATGTCAAGTGCCAATTATTTTTAACTGCAAAAGGGCCTTAAGAAAGTGAAAACTTGTCCAATATACATGTTTTTCTTCCAACTAGATTTCCTAATGAATTACCAGTACTGATTATGTAAAACACCATGAAACTGATTACCTATTGTATTTACGATAATCCCAGTACACATTTAATAACCTCTTAATTGCCCCTCAAATACTCATCATGGAGATACAAAATTTTGTTATATAGTATCTATAATCAAGAAAAAAGATGTAAAATTGCAAAAGGCCAAAATGAATGCCTTCAAACTTAAAACGTAAGGATATCGTGATGTGGATGTCACTGCCTAAGTGACAAGCCAATCCTGCATACGCCAGTTATTCCCAGGTACCATGCTTGTGACTGGGTTACTGGTATTTTGTACACCGGCCAATCGGCCAGTTTTTCCTTAGATAACTTGATCTTACGACATTAGCACGAAATTCACCCAAAATGCCTTTTGTAAAAGGAAAGCAAGATTTCTTTTGTTAACTAAACAGTAATTTTTAACATGAAGCTAGATCACCTTAAGAAAATATACTACTGCAGAAATGAAAACAGTGAAAGTCTTTCTGTTCAGCAGAGGTCCCCAAAACTCATAAAAATGAGTAAGTATCCCTACCTTATAAAGAGAGCTACCAGCCCTATAGCTGTAAGACTGACAAAATGTAACAAAACCATAGTTTTGTTTGAGTTCCCCCAAAAGGGGACTCTGCGGAAAGAACTTGTACTGAGGTAGTTCATTTAAGAGTTTATATAAGAAAGCAGGAGGGAAGGAACAAGGAAATGGAGAGAGAGAAGGTGGAACACCAACTCAGGACACAGTACTGCGATTGCTGTCATGGACAACGGGGGCTTCACTCTGCAGGAGCCTCTGAGGAACACAGAATGTCTTCCAGCATGGCCCACCCAAAGCAGGGCGTCTGGGGCATTTACCTACTGGCCCGCCTGTTGGTTGAGGGCTGACTGCAGTGTTAACTGCATTGCATTTGGGGACCCAACCTACAAGTGGGCCCAGGAGATGCCTGTGGCTTTAGAGGAGGTTCTGAGAGAGAAATGGAGAGATTCATGGTGGACCTGCGCGGTGAGATGGCATCCGTGTGCTTAGAACTATCCAGCACGGCCGTGACTGAAATAAAA
This sequence comes from Aethalodelphis obliquidens, assembly GCF_003676395.1. Classification (NCBI taxonomy): domain Eukaryota; kingdom Metazoa; phylum Chordata; class Mammalia; order Artiodactyla; family Delphinidae; genus Aethalodelphis; species Aethalodelphis obliquidens. The sequence goes on from NW_020838047.1 coordinate 129,120, forward strand.
AGTGAACCAACGGGATGAGATGCAGGGCACCAAGATACTGCAGCATTGGTCCACCCCATGCCCATCCTTTTTTTTTAAAGACATTTCAAAATGATCAAAGGGAGTAAGTCCTTAAAGCAAAGGGCCTCAGAGCATCATGGCATTTCCCTTTCTATTCCCACAGGGGAGGGCATACGGTTGATTTTCATACCCAAGGCAAATGAGGAAGCTTAAAAAGAAAAACTTCTCCAAGTACCTGGGGGAAGTGTGCAAGGGAGGAGTCTTTTTTTTTTTTTTTTTTTTTTTTGCGGTACGCGGGCCTCTCACTGCTGTGGCCTCTCCCATTGCAGAGCACAGGCTCCGGATGCACAGGCTCAGTGGCCGTGGCTCACAGGCCCAGCCGCCCCACTGCATGTGGGATCCTCCCAGACCAGGTCACAAACCTGTGTCCCCTGCATCGGCAGGCGGACTCTCAACCACTGCGCCACCAGGGAAGCCCCAAGGGAGGAGTCTTAAATCTCAGTGCCATCAGCCATCTTTCTCCTCACCTGAAACAAGTGTCTGGGCTTATCTCTGTTGCCAACAGAAAAGAGAAAGCGTTTCTGGATCTTAATATACATCCCTTTAAACCTGCCTTCCTTACCCCCTTGCCAGCTGGGAATTCTCAAGTCAGCAAGCTAGCTGGAGGGTGCAGAGCAAGAAGAGGAGAAAACAGTTATGAGAGCAAAGTGCCCCCTACCATTTAATGCAGAAAGGTTATCTGTGCTCCCATTGCCCCAGTAGACACCTTGCGTGATAGGCTAGGATGCTCTTAAAGGATATTGCCCCAGACAGCTGCCTGCAGGACAAGGAACCACAGCAGAGGGCTGTGTGGGTGGACCACTGGAGGGCAGCAGTCCGCCAAAGGGTGCATTTTCAGGGCCGATGGGGCAGGCTGCTAGCTGTCTCCACAAATGCCCTCTCCCTCATGCTGGACACGTGGCTACCAAGCTACAGACTGCATTTCCTCGCCTCTTTCCACTCAAAGTAACTGCATGACTAAGTTGTTGTCAATGCAATGTTAGCAAAACTGGTGGGGGCAACTTCTGCCTCATTCGCTCAAAGGAAATACCTGCCCTGGTTCCACCTCCTTCCTCTCCTCTCTATCTGAAAAAACGGACGTGCTCAAGGCAGCTTTTTGATCCTGCAGACCGGGTAACGCCCCAGGTGATGGTGAAACAGTAAGACGGAAGGACCCTGGCTCCCTAAATGACCTCAAGAGGCAGAGCTGGACTGCCAAGTGCGAGAATAATAAATCTGTTTCATTTAAGCCAGGGTTTCCTAGCATTTTTTTCACTACTGCCCCCCTAAGGAGAAAAAAGAAATTTAATTTGAGTAATTAAATTTTTAATTTAATTTCTTCCTAGCAAGAGAGACAAAATACTAAGAAATAAGATCTTGCTGAGCTTTGGAAAGCCACAAACCATTTCAATAACTAAGAATTTTTTTCATTCTCCGTCCCCTGAAAACCAATTTTCACCACTACTGGGAACGCATGATTTCAGCTATTATATGCTTGGTCTCTTTGTTAGAGCAGCTTACCTCTGCCCTCACTAATATAGTGAGGGAACTAAGTAAGGTAGAAGTCCCTTCTGTGTTCTCCCACAAGCCCACTGTTTCTAGCCGATGACAGAAGTGTTGCCATGAAAAAGGTCACTGGAGAATCAAGAGTGAAAAATAAACACCAGATAAAATACCAGGTAAATAAAATGGGAGACAACTATTTTGTCGCCCTCGAGATTCTTATGTTGAAGCCCTAACCCTCAATGTTGCTGTATTTGGAGATGGGGCCTGTTAGGAGGTGACAAAAGTCACATTAGGTCATAAAGATGAGGCCCTCATCCAGCGGGGCCCTTAGAGGAGGAAGACACCAGAGCTGGCTGTCTCCGCCATATGAGGACATAGTAGAAAGGCTTCTCTGCAGGACAGAAAGAGAGCCCTCACCAGGACCCCAGCCAGCCAGCACCTTGATCTGGGGCTTTCCAGCCTCTAGAACAATGAAAAACAAGTCTCTGCTGTGTAGTCCCCTCAGTCTGTGGCAGCCGAGCCATCTTAACACTGTGGGCTTGGCCACATCTCCTCTCATCTTTCCTTTCACCCGACCCAGTTGGAAGAGCCAGAAGTGAGGGGCATGGGAGCAAGGAAAGCGAAAGCAGGAGTTTATCAAGACATTAGGAGGCCCTACTTCCCTTAGGTGAGAGAGGGGTGGGGAAGGTTTCAACTGGATGAGAAAACAAGGTTTTGATTTAGACTGGACTGGACATTTTAAAACTAGAAAAGGAATTAAAAGCTATGGGTTTCACATGAGATGTCACCCAGAGGTGACAATGGGATATCCACAAAGGCAATCAGGGCAAAAATAATAAACCCATTTCCTGAAGATGCCGTACTAGGAGGACGTGGAATTCGTGTCTCCAAACAAATAGGGCACATACCAGGCACCGGAGGGGGACCACGGACACCTAAGGGGATGCGAGGAACCCCCAGCGACCGGGTAGGACATGGGTCATGGGGGGAGTGAAGGAGGAGGAAAAGTGGAGGTGGGATGGGACTGGTGCCCTGAGGGGCGGCTGGGGGAGGGGAAGGTTTCCCCTGCCCACTTGGACCCCCAGGAACCTGCTGAGACCCTGAGCCTGCTCCTCTGCCCACCGAGGCCTCCTCCAGCCATATGGGTCCTGAGGGAGTGGGAGGGAGGGAAGGGGGAGCAAAAGTAAAGGCCGGACCTCCGGGACCTGCACCCCTGACGGGTGGCTGGGGGAGGGGAGGAGTTCCTACACCCAGCGGGACCCATCCACCGTTAGGGGTCCAGTGGGGACAGGGGAGACCCTGGGGGAGATGGGGAGGGGCACAGAAGAACAGAAGGAAACACAGCCAGCGCTTTCCCTGCCACACAGAGACCAAGCCCGGCCCCTACACCCCACCCAGGGCCCCACATCTACACTCGGAGACCCCCTTTGAGACCCCATCCAACACGCTGGGACTAAACCCCACACACACACCCTGACCAAGGGCCCTAACTCCAAACTCCGGAACTCCACACTCCAGAGGCCCTCCTTCCAACGTGCTGCCTCTCCCCTTGCACCCAGGTCCTAAGCAGAGGCCCCACCCACACTTGAATGTCGCCCCCACACCGCCTAGGCCCTGCCCCTGCCTAAGTTCCACCCCTGCCTAAAACTCCACCCCCAGAGGCAAGGCTCTTTTATTCATTTTTCCTCTTTTAGATTGGGGTTCTGTTTTACCCTGTTGATTCATTGCTCTTGATCCATTTATATTTTTATTTTTCCTAATAAATCTTTTACTTTTCTAATTTTATTTTATTCTTTATCCTTTGTTATTGTTCTCTCCTTTTGGAGAGGAAATCAAAAAAATACCTAGAAACAAATGACAATGGAAACACGACGACCCAAAACCTATGTGATGCAGCAAAAGCAGTTCTAAGAGGGAAGTTTATACCAATACAATCCTACCTCAAGAAACAAGAAAAATCACGAATAAACAACCTAACCTTACACCTAAAGCAATTAGAGAAATAACAAAAAAACCCCAAAGTTAGCAGAAGGAAAGAAATCATAAAGATCAGATCAGAGTAAATGAAAAAGAAAGGAAGGAAACAATAGCAAAGATCAATAAAACTAAAAGCTGGTTCTTTGAGAAGATAAACAAAATTGATAAACCATTAGCCAGACTCATCAAGAAAAAAAGGGAGAAGACTCAACCCAATAGAATTAGAAATGAAAAAGGAAAAGTGACAACTGACACTGCAGAAATACAAAGGATCAGGAGAGATTACTACAAGCAACTCTATGCCAATAAAATGGACAACCTGGAAGAAATGGACAAATTCTTAGAAATGCACAACATGCCAAGAGTGAACCAGGAAGAAACAGAAAATATAAACAGACCAATCACAAGCACTGAAACTGAGACTGTGATTAAAAATCTTCCAACAAACAAAAGCCCAGGACCAGATGGTTTCACAGGCGAATTGTATCAAACATTTAGAGAAGAGCTAACACCTATCCTTCTCAAACTCTTCCAAAATATAGCAGAGGGAGGAACACTCCCAAACTCATTCTATGAGGTCACCATCACCCTGATACCAAAACCAGACAAAGATGTCACAAAAATACTACAAGCCAATATTATTGATGAACACAGATGCAAAAATCCTGAACAAAATACAAGCAAACAGAATCTAACAGCACATTAAAAGGATCATACACCATGATCAAGTGGGGTTTATTCCAGGAATCCAAGGATTCTTCAATACACACAAATCAACTGATGTGATACACCATATTAACAAATTGAAGGAGAAAACCCATGTGATCATCTCAAGAGATGCAGAAAAAGCTTTTGACAAAATTCAACACCCATTTATGATAAAAAAAAAACCTTCCAGAAAGTAGGCATAGAGGGAACCTACCTCAACATAATAAAGGCCATATATGACAAACCCACAGTGAACATCATTCTCAATGGTGAAAAACTGAAAGCATTTCCCCTAAGATCAGGAAAAAGACAAGGTTGCCCACTCTCACCACTCTTATTCAACATAGTTTTGGAAGTTTTAGCCACAGCAATCAGAGAAGAAAAAGAAATAAAAGGAATGCAAGTTGGAAAAGAAGAAGGAAAACTGTCACTGTTTGCAGATGACATGATACTATACATACAGAATCCTAAAGATGCTACCAGAAAACTACTACAGCTAATCAATGAATTTGGTAAAGTAGCAAGATACAAAATTAATCCACAGAAACCTCTTGCATTCCTATACACTAATGATGAAAAATCTGAAAGAGAAATTAAGGAAACACTCCCATTTACTATTACAACAAAAAGAATAAAATACCTAGGAATAAACCTACCTAAGGAGACAAAAAACCTGTATGCAGAAAACTATAAGACACTGATGAAAGAAATTACAGATGATACAAACAGATGGAGAGGTATACCATGTTCTTGGATTGGAAGAACCAATGTTGTGAAAATGACTATAGTACCCAAAGCAATCTACAGATTCAGTGCAATCCCTATCAAACTACCAATGGCATTTTTCACAGAACTAGAACAAAACATTGCACAGTTTGTATGGCAACACAAAAGACTCCGAATAGCCAAAGCAATCTTGAGAAAGAAAAACGGAGCTGGAGGAATCAGGCTCCTGGACTTCAGACTATATTACAAAGCTACAGTAATCAAGACAGTATAGTACTGACACAAAAACAAAAATATAGATCAATGGAACAGGATAGAAAGCCCAGAGATAAACCCACACACATATGGTCCCCTTACCTTTGATAAAGGAGGCAAGAATATAAAATGGAGAAAAGACAGCCTCTACAATAAGTTGTGCTGGGAAAACTGAACAGCTATATGTAAAAGAATGAAATCAGAACACTCCCTAACACCATACACAAAAATAAACTCAAAATGGATTAAAGACCTAAAGGTAAGGCCAGACACTATCAAACTCCTAGAGGAAAACATAGGCAGAACACTCTATCACATCAATCACAGCAAGATCCTTTTCACCCACCTCCTAGAGAAATGCAAAGAAAAACAAAAAAACGGGACCTAATGAAACTTAAAATCTTTTGCACAGCAAAGGAAACCATAAATAAGATGAAAAGACAATCTTCAGAATGGGAGAAACTATCTTCAAATGAAGCAACTGACAAAGGATTAATCTCCAAAATATACAAGCAGCTCATGCAGCTCAATATTAAAAAAACAAATAACCCAATCCAAAAATGGGCAGAAGACCTAAATAGACATTTCTCCAAAGAAGATATACAGATGGCCAACAAACACATGAAAGGATGCTCAACATCACTAAACATTAGAGAAATGCAAATCAAAACTACAATGAGGTATCACCTCACACTGGTCAAAATGGCCATCATCAAAAAATCTACAAACAGTAAATACTGGACAGGGTCTGGAGAAAAGGGAACCCTCTTGCACTGCTGGTGGGAATGTAAATTGATACAGCCACTATGGAGAACAGTATGGAGGTTCCTTAAAAAACTAAAAATAGAACTACCATATGACCCAGCAACCCCACTACTGGGCATATACCCTGAGAAAACCATAATTCAAAAAGAGTCATGTACCACAATGTTCACTGCAGCACTATTTACAATAGCCAGGACATGGAAGCAACCCAAGTGTCCATCGACAGATGAATGGATAAAGAAGATGTGGCACATATATACAATGGAATATTATTCAGCCATAAAAAGAATGCAATTGAGTTATTTGTAGTGAGGTGGATGGACCTAGAGTCTGTCATACAGAGTGAAGTTAGAAAGAGAAAAACCAAATACTGTATGCTAACACACATATATATAGAATCTAAAACCAAAAAAAATGGTTCTGATGAACTAGGGGCAGGATAGGAATAGAGATGCAGACATAGAAATGGACTTGAGGACACAGGGAGGGGGAAGGGTAAGCTGGGACGAAGTGAGAGAGTGGCATGGACCTATATATACTACCAAATGTAAAATAGATAGCTAGTGGGAAGCAGCCGCATAGCACAGGGAGGTCAGCTCGGTGCTTTGTGACCACCTAGAGGGATGGGATAGGGAGGGTGGCAGGGAGACGCAAGAGGGAGGGGATATGGGAATGTGTATGTGCATGTAGCTAATTCGCTTTGTTGTAAATGGAAGCTGACACAGCACTGTGAAGCAGCTTTACTCCAATAAGATGTTAAAAAATAAATAAATAAACCCATTTTCTAATTGTACTCTATGGAGTTCAGTACATCCAATAAACCTAATTATCCAATATCGAATAAGCAAAGCATATACTGCAAATATGGAAGGACAAACAAAATACCCGTCCCACTGCTCTTCAGCTGTTACCAAGCCTAGCGAATCCAGTTGTGGTTGCCCGTATCTTATTTTAAGTACAACTTTTACTTCCTTTCATAGACACCTACTAGGATTCTAAAGTCTGTTCATGAAGCCACCTTACTTTGTAACTTTTTACCACTTTGTAACTTATACTAAAACACATTAGAATCCTTTGCCACAGGGATTGTGCCATTCTCCCAAACAGAGACTTTTTGTCATTCAACAATTAACAAATGAAATTTTCTATGAATAATAGAGACAGCTTAGCATCTTTTCTTCATCTGTTGAAGTCTGAACACCCCAAGGTGATAGAATTATGGGCGGCATCCCTTTTAATAATACCTATATTTTCCAATGTAGGTATTTAAGAAAGTGATAGAGTTTTTTTTAATTTTTATTTTTATACAGCATTTTTATTTTGATAAAGCTTCAACACAAACACTGTTGTGATAAAATGTATTTTTAAAGCACTTTGTTTTAAGGTACTTAGTGACTTCTTACAACTGTCATTAGTCACAGAATTGGACATGTTCTCCTCCACTTATTTATTTCCCACTATTTATTTAGTATCAGCATCTTGAAGTTCTCTGCTTCTTCCTCGGGCCTCACACGACTTCTTATAAACCTGAAGACCTAAGAGTAAGGTGACTCCAGTTATAAATGAGAGCCGTGGAGAGCAAGGAACGACCACTTTCTTAATAAAGGTCTCAAAAAAGTCAGGAACACCAAACTCAAAAATGTCACCTATGAAAACACTAGATTTCAAAAGCTCACATGCCCCGAAAGATAGTTAACAAGAAAAAAAGTCATGATGAGCCGTCCTCTTCAAATCACCTAGGGTTTCCATCCTCTCGGTCCTCGTATCAAGCCCTCCCGCACTCTGGGTGCTTCTCTCTCCCCAGGATGGGCTGCGGACCCGCCTCCTCCTCCCTCTTTCCTGTCGGATGTTATGAGGCCCTGGTTCCCATCTCACCCAGCTGTCCCCATACTCTCCTCCAACACGGGGGCAGCAGCGGTGAGGACAACCACGGCCTAAGGAAGGCATCACACGTGAGCTCCTCGGGGCTTGAACCGAGGCTCACGCCACTCCGCGATCCGTAGCCCCAGCGCAGCAAGTACAATTGAAAGTTGACTCTATGGGGCTTCCCTGGTGGCGCAGTGGTTGAGAGTCCGCCTGCCGATGCAGGGGACGCGGGTTCGTGCCCCAGTCCGGGAAGATCCCACATGCCGTGGAGCAGCTGCGCCCGTGAGCCATGGCCGCTGAGCCTGCGCGTCCGGAGCGCAACGGGAGAGACCACAACAATGAGAGGCCCGCGTATCGCAAAAAATAAAAATAAAATAAAGTTGGCTCCATTTCATTTGGTTTTGCATTCATTGAGTCACTGGATGAAGATAAGGAAAGAGCACTGATCTCCCAAGGACAGACCACTCTCTGGGTCCTAGATGTTCGCTGCCAGGCAGCCAGACCGCTAGAGGGGAGGTGAAAACTCAAACCTTTTCCTCCCCTCCCCACCACCCGACGCCCCCGCCTGGCTGGCTACCCCAACTGCTCCCAAGTCCAACCATTTAGTGGACGGCAGGGGCTGCTGAGCAGGGCGGGGGCCGGGCAGTCCCAGACGACGCAACTACCCCTTTCTTGGCAGCCTCTCTCTGCACAGCTAGATGCCACCGAGAAGCTTTCTTGGGTCTCTAGACAGACCTGCCATTTCCAGACTAACAGCCTTCCAATAAGCTCTCATTTAGATGAATGAAGTCATTTATAAGCGCGATGAGAAAGACAGAAAGAAAGATGGGGTGAAGAGTGCTGTCTCAGCCCTTTGGGTGAGGTCCAGTCTGTCCACCAACAGCCAGCCTGGTGCTCGCTGCCCTTACTCGGATAAGTTGTTATCCTGCCCTGGAAAGTACGAGAAGTTTTTTGGCCTGTCGCCATTCATTACCAGGAAGAAAAATCACCTTCTCATTTGAAGCTCTTTTTTTTTTTTTGATCATGGCCCATTGGCCATGACTGATGCTGCTTTAAGTAAAGCAGTTAAAACTGGTTAACCTCAGAGATCTTCATACACAGAAGGTGCTGGCTGTAGTTAAGATAAAATCAAAGGAAGCACAGCAGAGACAGGACAAGAGATGCCTTCTTCCAACCCCCCACCGTCACCTTCCTAGGACCTAAAGGTGTGAGACTCTACTATCAAGGTACAGAGTTTTATAGCTCTCATTACAAAAATGTCCAGGAGGTAAGATTAGAGCTCTCATACACCATGAATACTGCAGAACACCACTGACATGAATGAATCCACATTTTAGCTTAAGGCTGGACCAAAGGACAAACATATAGAACTCATTTCTATCATAAATAATAAATACCTTATCGTATATTTCACTTGCCAGATCTCTCATTATTTCTTTAAAAATCTAACGGTATCGTTTTATCCTTCAATTCCTTTTTCAATCCTGTTCCAATTATTCTTAGAATAATTAGAGTAAGGTTTACTTCCCTCAGCAACTATATTCTTTTAACCATCAATTTTTTTATACAAAGCATTCTGTGATTTTTTTCTCAAGATAATAGCTTATAACAAAGTCACTATTTCTCTCAGCATACTTGAACTTCATATGAAAATGGAACCAATGAAAAGAGGAGTGCTCTCTGCACTTTATTAACATTTCTCATAGTTTCTAAGACGGCCGCCCGGCATCTTCCTTTAGTTCTGTTGCAAAGGCTGGGATAACAGTGGCGCATGAAAGGGAAAAAACTTAAAGGGAGATTTTCTTAAAAATTAGCTCAAGATGCATGAAGTAAACAATTTAAAAAGCCCATAAATAGCTAGCTAGCTAATAGCTATTACATTCAATAATTTAGCGTGATATGCATGACGGTTTTGACCTCCGAAATAATTTAGCACCTTGAGCTGAGATTAAATGCAGAACATAAATTTTTCCCTCTGATTGTCAAGCCAACCCAGAGACCAGTCAAATCCATTTAAATAAAGCCTGAATCATGTAATAATATTAAAGGGAATAAAATATTAATATGGGCCTGTGCTAGAACACTGACCAGAGAGCTGCAGTGCAGTGCCTTTAATTTATTACCCTGACAATCTGTCTTTGTACTGAAACTAGGAGTTAAAGCGACATGTAAGAATTATTTTTCGTGCTAGAAGATGGGCGCATTTAAGAAAAGTTATGGGTCCTCCAAATGCTGAGAAGTTTTAGTATCTCCGAGAAAAGAAACTCAGAAGTTCCATTTTAACTGTATTAATTTGAAGAGATGGTGCAAATGCCAGGAATCAGTGGTAACGAAAATGAAATTTTAGAAGAAAAGGGGAGACACTAATTCATGAAGTGAGGCTTCGATGAGAGAGCTTTCCCCCATAAGAAAAGTACATCTAAAGCAATGTATTATTTACATGCCACGTACACCAAGCTTAATCAACGTTCCTATCAAACACATTCTGATTTTTATCTCTGAGGCTTATGTTTACCTGGATCCTTTTCCAATGAGTTTGCTCTCTGAAGAGTGGAGATGTTAAGTACATATCCTTAAATACTATAGTCCCATTTTGAAGATGATATCCCTGTAAGAACCACACTAATTCCATTTAGAGATTTTGGACTGATGAGGATGAAGATTATAGAGATAAATAATATGAGAAACATGTACATGCTTTATGTCACGTTGAACTAGTTGCTTTATTGACGTGAACACTCAATAGTCACGCATTTTACTAAATGAGAAATCTGTATAAAGTTTTTTTTTTTTTTTTTTTTTTGCGGTACGCGGACCTCTCACTGCTGTGGCCTCTCCCGTTGTGGAGCACAGGCTCCGGACGCACAGGCTCAGCTGCCGTGGCTCACGGGCCCAGCCGCTCCGCGGCATGTGGGATCCTCCCGGACCGGGGCACGAACCCACGTCCCCTGCATCGGCAGGTGAACTCTCAACCACTGCGCCACCAGGGAAGCCCTAAAGTATTTTTTTAATGTTTTAAAATTTATCTTAAACACACCCAACATACTCTTTCCTGCTAATTCCGTTATTTTTCCAGTTATGTCACAAGCAAGTTGGAAACCAGAGGCTGCGGTCTTGCTTCCCACCGTCTACCCCACAGGGCAGTACAGCTCCCTTTTCGCCGAGCTTCCACTGACTTCAAAGAATCCTCTATGTGAGGGAACCAGGCCTAAGACACAGGGAAAAACAGAAATCTGGCCACAGGAAAAGAACCCTTTAAGATGCTAATCAAAGCAATGAATTCTCCAAACAAGGCAACTGCTCAGTAACAGTCAGATGAGATGTGAAATCGCAAACATTAGAAGTGAAGTCTGACAGCTTCCCTTCGTGTGGAAAGGGTAAAACAGCACGGCTGTGGTACAAAACCTCCCAGCAATGGCAGAGACAGACTCTGAGACACCGCAGAGCCCAGGTTGACCTCAGCCACTTGATAAGAAGCAACATGTACGGACCTCGAGATTATCTTATTATTACCTAGAAGTTACTACCTAAGTGAAGTAAGTCAGACAGAGAAAGACAAATATCATACGATATCACTTATATGTGGAATCTAAAAAAATTATACAAATGAACTTATTTACGAAACAGACATAGACTCACAGACATAGAAAACAATTATGGTTACCAAAGGGGGAAGAGGAGGAATAAATTAGCAGTTTGGGATTAACATACACACACTACTATATATAAAATAGATAACCAACAAGGATCTACTGTATAGCACAAGGAACTATACTCATTACTTAGTAATAAATTATAATGGAAAAGAACCTGAAAAAGTGTATATATATATATATGTATAACTGTACACGGTTGCTGTACACATGAAACTAACACAACATTGTAAATCAACTATACTTCAATTTTAAAATGTAATTTAAAAAAAGATGTAGGTCGAGGGAATGGTGTTGTTGTCATTAGCTAAGGTGACCGGGGGTGGGGGGGGTGTCACCTCAAAATAATAAAAGAAGCAAGGTACAGCAGCCCAATGATCCAGTGTCACCTTTTAGGGCAGGGAAAGCCACTTGTGTTCAGAGTCAAAGGGTCAGCAGACTTCCACATCCTGAACTTACTACTTTTATTCATATTTTAATTTCTACAAAATGAGCTCCCTGAATTAAGTTGAGCTACATCTATAGTACAGCCGTGGGTTTGCTAGTTCAACACAATTTGAAGGACACCCAGTTTTTACTTCATATCCTCCTTTGCTTATGGACCTGGGACTCAGTGGGTGGCGTTATTGCCCTAAGTATTCCTGTGGCCCCTCACCTCATATGCTACATGGTCACAGTGACAATCATCTGTGAGGTGTTACTCTTCTTTAAAGTCCCCTGAGACAGGTCACAATTAACTCAAGAGAAAAGACGAAGAAAGATTATTTACCCAGATGAAAGCAGAAAATCAGAGAACAATGCAGAAAGTATCTGTGTTTTAAAGGGTCATGAATTCATCTCCAGGAGCAAAGACAGACACAGAGCTTTGCATGTGACCGTCTTCCTGGGCTGGCATCCTGCAGAGTTACCAAGGTGAGGGCACGCTCCTTAGGGTACAGCTTCCCTTCCAAACCTCCAGCCAGCGCTCACTGACAACAGCTCAGGAAGTCCTTGCTAGAATCAGCAAGGCCTAAATGGAAATTACATCTGAAATATCTGATTGTTGGAGGTGCTTTCCGGCAGATGTTCCCATCAATCAATACTTATAAAGATCCTAGCACTGCTCTTCCCCTTAAGACACAGGCGTAGCACGCAGATGCCCTGGATTCAGAGACCTTGTCATCTAAAGCGCTGAAGGGGGGAGGGTTGCCAGATATGATACAGGGTAACAGTTAAATCTGAAACTCAAACAACGAATCGTTTTTTAGGATAAGTGTGTCCCAAGTATTTCATGGGACATACTTAGACTAAAAATCTTTTGTGTTTTATCTGAAATTCAAAGTTAAGTGAGAATCCTGGATTTTTATTTGCTTAATCTGGTAATCCTAGTAGGGGCCAATGATGGGAAAGGAAAAAGATGGAAGTTTGCACAAGAAACAGGCAATAGTGGAGGACCTGAGGACAGTGCTTGGAGAATTGGAGGACAGGGAGTGGGGGAGAGGGGTCGGGGGAGGACTGGGAATGGGAGGAACCAGGGTCAGCTTCCCAGACACACGACCTGAGCCGTCACTCGGGACCCAGGGCTTAGAAGAGTCCTGTACTTGGTTCAATGCTCTGCTGTCGTCGTCTGGAAGTCCTTCTTAATTTTGAACAAAGGTTTCCGTATTTTCATCTTGCACTGGTCCCATCAATTATGTAGCTGGTCCTGGGAGCCAGTTTCTAGGTTCTCAAGAAAATAGAGCCCACGGCAAAAGTAGACATGCTACCACATCACTGAGGAGTGTACTGCAGAGAAACAGGATCGTGTGTGAAAGGGGACGACACAGGAAAAGAGGAGGACACGCAGGGGAGTGTTACAGAGTGTTTTGCCTCCGGCTGGCGGCAAAAACAACTAACGCCTCGATTTCCCAGGATGTCCTCAGGGAGGCCATCTAAGCACTGCATCCCACACATATATGTGTACTGGTGATTGGAAGAGCAAAGAATTCATGCTCAGCTGCCTCCTCTTCTTCACCTTGCATCAGTCAGAATCCACCAAGATGAGCCGTAAGCTCCTCCCACCCACCCACCCCAACTCAGCTAGAGCCAGGCGGGACCCGAGCGTGGAGCGGTGCAGAAACCGAGTCCTATACAAACCCACACGAGATGTATTCGTACAGTGGATAAAGCAACGGCAGTGAGAGCCATGGCCGCTCACGACAACGGCACACAGCAAAGGCAATGCGGAACAAGACATCAAAAATCCTTCTACGTGACCCAACTCAGAAAGTTCAAAAAACAGGTACCACTTCAGGATAAATTTTAGGACTCCATCGTGAGCTAGAAAAGCTATAAAGAAAAGCTACAAAGTGATTACTATAGAAATGTGGGTAATGGCTCATGTGAAGCAGAGGGAAAGGACAGTGATGGGAGAGGGTCCAAGGGCCCTTCTGGACCCGGAGATGCTCTTCTGTGGTGCCCCAGAGCCGTAGAGAACAAGCCGGAACTGAGGAAGAGTCCCGGTTTCAAAACACCCACTGGATCTGATACTACAGAGGAGGTCAGTGGTCACCTTGGATTATTCGAGTGAAGGAGAGAGGGAGAGGGAGGGAGGGAGAGGGAGGGAGGGAGAGGGAGGGAGGGAGAGAGAGAGAGCGAGAGAGGGAGGGAGGGAGGGAGAGAGAGAGAGAGAGAGAAAGAAATAGGGGACAGGTGGTATGGAACCTCTCCTAAGAGGTTTAGTTGTAAAGGAAAGGATAAATGTAGGGCTGTAACTGGAGACGGAAAGGGTTTTGTTTCTTTTTGTTTTTAAAAGGCGTCAGGCGAGATGAATGGGTCTGCGCGTGTACTTATAAGAGTTCTCTAGCAAACGGGGAAACTGATCAAGAGAAGAGAGGGAAGGATGGCTAGGTCAAGGTCATGAAGCCAGCTAGAGATGATGGGATCTTTGCACCAGCCAAGGGGTAGAAGGAACATGGACAGTCCACGCAGAGTTGCAGAAGAGAAGGCAAGTGGAAGTGCCTGGATGCAGGGAAGTGGGATGGGGGGCGGCGGCAGCTGTGGTCAGGGGAAGCGGCAGGAGGCCTTTTCTATTGTAAAAATAAAAGCTGCAGATGGGAATGAGAATGAAGAAGAGATGCTAGGAGTTTTGAAAATAGGCAATGTATGAAACAGTGAGCTCGGAGAGAGCAGAGAATTCAAGTCCTAGGGGAAAACAGCATGATTGCACTAAGGGTCCACTTGAACTAGGGATCAGGAATGTGAATTAAACACGGACAGCATGGCTGTGTACGTTTCTCCAGCAGTTAGCAGGTGCAAGCACAAGTGGGCAGAAGGTCAAGAAGGATGGACAGATCCCGAAAAAGGAGAAAATTATGTAGTATTAGAGGCTCCTTTCCAGAACATTCTCAAATTAGGAATGTAATTTTGGACTCACCAGTGGTCATTAAATGTAAAAACAAGAGAGCAAATTATCACCTAAACTAATATAAACCAGACCAATAAAAATCAACACCTTGGCACTGATAAGTTTTAGCAGGTGTATAATTTAATGGTATTCAGATATCATTGCAGAACGGTTCCTAATAGGAACTAAGTTCTAGGAAAAAATTCTGGAATCTAAGACTACAGCATGTCAGTTCTCTCATTGATTTAAACCCAGAATCTAAGATTGTTTTCCCCCATCTATAAGACAGAAGACTAGTACATTTGTTTTTACACAATTAGGTAAGCAAATAAGGAAAGAGCAGTTTGCCATTCCCTGGAATATTAATACAAGAGCTATATTTAACAAAAGAATATGCATTATTAATAATAGTAGCATGTTTGATTATGGTAAGTATTTTAATAAATTTCAGTAATTGCCACACTTATTCAAAGTAATCAAATTTTAAATGCTAGAAGTCTTCCTTTTTCTGCACAGAAAAATGTCTGTTTTTTAAAGCACATCTTATGTGATATAACATGTTTTCAAAAATCTGAGTGTAGTTGCCCTCCTGCTTATACGTGAAAGGTACCGTATCCAACAGGAATGAATAGTATTGATACATGCTCCTGAAAAAAAATCCAATCTGATCAAATTATTTTCTGAAAAATTACTGGATGTGTTTAATTTCATTGAAAGTATTTATATTTCTTGGATTTACAACATTCTATTTTTAGTGAAATACATTCTTTAACTTTTTGGCACAGAAACATGGAGATAATGAATGTTTTCTTTAAAATCTATTATATGGGACTTCCCTGGTGGTCCAGTGGTTAAGACTTTACCTTCCAATGCAGGGCGTGCGGGTTCGATCCCTGGCAGGGGAGCTGAGATCCCACATGCCTCACAGCCATAAAACAGAAGAAATATTCAATAAAGACTTTAAAAATGGTCCAAATCCCAAAAAAAAATCTTAAAAACAAAATAAAATAAAATCTAATACAAAATAATTATATCACTAGAAGGAAGAATACAAAATACTTCAATTGAGCAATCATTTAAGTAATCCTGATGAGGTATTGACTATCTGGTTTTAAATGCCTACTTAGAGATTTGTTAAGTATATCAACTTGCATTCCTTGTATTAGAGTTTACAGTATCCAGTGTTAAACATTTTGCTATATTACTCTGTAATCTAAAACAAAAAACAAAAAAAAAAACCCGTATGTCTACGTATGTATGCGTGTGTATGTGTATGTCTGTGGGTTCTTTAGGAAAGGATAAAACACAGAGATTGGCTGAAATATCTTACAGATAACTGTGTTATTTCTCATAAGGGAAAGGGTAAAACTAGTAAAACTATACAAATTTGCAATAAGAGTTGCAAGACTAGGGCTCCCCTGGTGGCACAGTGGTTGAGAGTCCGCCTGCCGATGCAGGGGACACGAGTTCGTGTCCCAGTCCGGGAAGATCCCACATGCCGCGGAGCGGCTGGGCCCGTGAGCCATGGCCCTCAGAGCCTGCGTGTCCGGAGCCTGTGCTCCACAACGGGAGAGGCCACAACAGTGAGAGGCCCACGTACAGCAAAAAAAAAGAGTTGCAAGACTAGGTCATTTTTCCAAGGAGAGTTTTTATTAATACATGTATATATATGTATATGTAGGTATATCTCATTATTTCAAATATATGTAGGTATATCTCATTATTTATTACATAAAATACAGGATAACTAAACACATGAATTTATTTTCCATTTTAAGACTGGTTAGATAATAAATACAGAGAAGGGACTTCCCTGGCAGTCCAGTGGTTGGGACTTCGCCTTCCAGTGCAGGGGGTGTGGGTTCAATCCCTGGTTGGGGAGCTAAGCTCCCACATGACTTGTGGCCAAAACACCAAAATGTAAAACAGAAGTAATATTGTAACTAATTCAATAAACACTTTAAAAATGGTTCCCATCAAAAAAAAAATCTTAAAAAAAATTTAAAAATGCAGAGAAAGGATCTGCAACTGGTATCTAGAGCACTATTACATTTTTTAGTTAGAATATGAATGACATGTTACTGGTATATAACAGCAAGATAGTAAAAATTTAACTTTCCTTGAATGAGTACACGTGATTCCCTATTTTACGTGATTCCCTATTGTAAATAGCTTTTTTTGCTTTATAATATAAAGCACAGCATGAAGTCCTAGCCCAGTCTCTTGGGTTAAGACAAGTTTGTTTTTTGTTTTTTTGCGGTACGCGGGCCTCTCACTGCTGCGGCCTCTCCCGTTGCGGAGCACAGGCTCTGGACGCGCAGGCTCAGCGGCCATGGCTCACGGGCCCAGACGCTCCGTGGCACGTGGGATCTTCCCGGACCGGGGCACGAACCCGTGTCCCCTGCATCGGCAGGCGGACTCTCAACCACTGCGCCACCAGGGAAGCCCCTAAGACAAGTTTTAAAAGGAGTAATAAGAGATAAAAACTCAAATTCAACATCAGCAAACAAACAAGGGAAGGAGAGTAGCTTGGTGCTATAAATACTGGGCAACAGACACCCAGAAAGAAACCAGAAATTTAGAATTTCTTTGAATTTTAAAAATATAGGCATCAATTGTATGTTGTGTTACACCCTGGGATGTTTGGGACAGTGCCACATCAATTGAATATGTCCACAGCAAATGCTATGATTGTTCACTATACGTGGTACAAGACTACTAACAGAGCCCTATTCTCCAAAAAGGTTACTAAGCAAAGAAAGTGGGTTGAAAAAAATCCTAAGAATGGTACTAATATTCTACAATCGTACTAATATTCTGCAATTTGGAGAGAAGCAGAAGCCCACTCAATGAGTGAGCAACTCTGCAAACAGTCAAGGGAAGACTTTCAGTAAAGGCAGACTAAGAAAACAAGTCAACAAATAAATGAACTAATAGGATATTGTAAATGCCATGGAACTGGTTGGTGGGGGCAGGAAACACAGGTTATGTGGTCAGAGGAGACCATTCTGATGAAAACAACATTAAAAGATGAGAAGACACCAGCCACAGGCAGAGCAAGAAAGAGAGTTCTGGGTGCAAGGAGGAGGCTGCACCAGGATCCCGAGGCGGGACAGAGATGCTTATTTTTAAAGATGACCAGGAGGTTTGGAAGGTGTTCAAAGGGCACGTGTACAAGCGTAACTGAGTTAACAGCAGTGGTAGCTACAATCGCTCTAACCAGGCTGGTCTGCACTCTTCCCATTACTCAACCTATCGGTGTTCTGCAGTCCTGAGCTGCTGACACGAGTCAATCACTAAGCTCCAGTTCTCTGACCAGGAGCTAAGTTAGGAACAGTATCCCTCAGGCATCTACCGTAAATTCACCATAAACAAGGCAACGTGTGCGCCATTCAGGATGCAAAGATGAGTATGACTTTGCACCAGCCTCCATGAAGGCCAAGTGGCATCTACTAACTAAAAAGCCAGTAATTGCAGGCTGGGGTGACAAATGCTCAGAGTGTATGCAATTGCTCAGAATACGACTGTGACATGATGGCACACGCCCAGGGGAGGACGGTCTTCCTTTCTGAGCACAGCATCACGGGGGTTTTCATTCTGATGCATTCTAGCCTCACTTAGGAGCACTGCGTGGCTCTGCCTACAAGCTCCAACTCGTTTCTCAGAGAGTGATGCATCAGCACTTGCGTTTAGTGTGATCTCCACCAGGCTGGAAGAGTTTCTCAACCACTCCTGGCATCTCTCGCTCTCAACGTTTTAGCAGCTGAATCACTCTTCCACGGCATGTGATTTCCTGGGATCCAGAGAGGTGACACTGCTTCATGTTAATTCATTCGAGGCTGAACAGTTACATTGATTAGACAACTCCAAGGACCAGGTCTTGATGCCTCTGGAGCAGCTCTCTTTGAATTTCAATGCCGTTAATGGTGGAGGAGTGAGGCCCATACGTCTTGTGCTATCACCTCTGTGTCAAGTTCAACAGACCGTTTCAAGGCTCTTGTTAGGAATAGGAGCTGCTGTTGTGGAGCGCTCCGAAGAGGACTCTTAGTAAGTTTCAGTGGTACCAAAGGTTAGGAGGGACAAGCTTATCATGTGGGGCAACTCATGACCTTTAAGGATATGGTCTGTGTCTGATGCAGAGTATTTCACGAAGAACTATGGGAGCGTGGTGTGCACCTAGCAACCGACGCGGAAAAGGGCCAGGGTGGAGGACTGACGCTTCTGCCCGAGCTGCGAGATGAGTCATTCACGGAGGCACAGTGCAGACAAGGCAGAGAGGAGCTGCAGAGGAAGGCAAGGCCCTGGATGAGGAAACAGCTCCCTTTGCAACCATGTTTCAGAGCATCCGCGCGTGACCCCCTTTCTTAACACTGCAGGTCTCTTGTCCGGCATCAAGCGCCCAAAACATAGTTTTGATCATTTTCAAGTACACTTTAGAAAAGCGCAGAGAGCTTCAAAACACCATTCCAGAGAAAATTCACTAGGACTTTTGACTCCGAGAGCTCTGGACGCAACAGAAAAACGTGTCTAAGAAGATACGTAAAGAGACAGTCACTCTTAGGACTCTTAATATTCACGGTTTCATTTCCAGTAGCTGCTTATGGTTAATTTCTGCCGTTACTTCCCTCCATTACCTCAAACCTCCTTTAAAAATACACTATTCTCATCAACCTTGGTGAGTGACGCATCAGAGGAATAAAGAAAGAAGGAAATTGGTGTCCCGGCTACAGAAGAGGGAGAGCAGTGAACAGAAAGAGAAACAGAGCTGTCGGTGGAAGCAATCAGGGCAGGCAGTGTCCAGAAAACATCACTCCCAGAGGCATTCAGAATGGCTAGAGTTTCCACGCCACAAGGGGTGAAGGTAAGAGCCATCCTGCCAATATATCAAAGGAAAGGGGACCTGAGAAGGCTGGAGGACTTGGGGTCACTCGGGTGACAGAGAGTTGGTTCATCTAAATGCACTGGGTTACAGATTCAGCCCATCTACGCGACGTGCCCTTCTTTTCTTTATAACTGAACTTAGGTTCTGCTGCAAGCTTCGGCTCTGTGGTGGAGAGTTAATCATAAGCCCTCGCCAGGAGTTGCTCCTGAGTTCCAGGTGAAAACAATACCCCTGAGGGAGCTGGAAACTGCCCGAGCTCGTTCATCCTCTTTTCATGCAAACAAGGAAGCCCTTATTCTCTCCTGGCCTCCTTCTTGGAGGGAACTCAATCCTGCCGCGAGGGCCCTTCCTAGGTCCATCTGAGTTTGTAAATTAAGTGTGCACTGCTTCCTTCCCCAGAGGGGAGCTTGCCGGACCTCCGTGAGGCCAGACGTGTACCGCGGTCTATGCAGTACTCCGTGACACTCTGGAGGGCAGGGGTCCTTCCTGTCCCCACCCCAGGAAAGGGAGAGGGGGGTGTGGACAGGAAGACTTTTACACCAGCCTTTCCTTTGGGCCCTAGGTTTTTGCAACATAAAAGCCAACACTTTGAAAACCCAAAAGCCTTTCTCGGCTTTTCTGTAGCATCATGACTCCTGGGAGACAAGGACTGATAACTGGCTGAAAACACAGAAGAAAAGGCGGTCAGAAACACAAGAAAAGCAGACATTTGGCCTTTTTTCCAAAATACTATCCCTTGAGTAAAGTCCCCAAGATGGCGACATAGGTTGTTCCCAGCCTCGCACCCGCTCAGGAGAGCAACTAACAACTGTTCGTGCCCAGGACGGCACTGAGCGAATCCAACAAAAGGGGGTGAGGCGACACCCCTGCACCATGGAGACCGAGACAGAGGTCAGTAAAGGGCCCGAGGAGTGGCTACACGCTGACGACTTGCCCTCCCCCAGGCCGGCAGCACCGCACGGGGCCTCCCGTGAGCGTCCGGCTCCGCCGGGGGAAGAGAGCCCAGGTGGACAGCCCGCCCCCCGGGGCTGTGGGTCGCTTCCTGGGTGTCCCTCAGGAGGAATGCGGGGGAATCTGATGGAGGAGAGGAGGGGCTTGCAGCACACAGGGCTCGGCGGACAGAGCTCCCACCCGCGCAGCCGGCTAGCAGGCCAGCCGGCAGCTCTGCCCCTTGGCAGAGCCGGGACAGTGACGCAGTCGGACCAGGGAACTCAGCGGGTCACAGGCCAGCCAGACCCAGGGTCCCCAATAAGAGCCCTGCTGGCCTCGGAGCCCTGTGGGCTCACCCCGGCTCCACACCAGGCAGGGGAGCGCCGCCTCAGGCCTGCCCACTGCTGAGCACAGCTCCTGGCCCCACCTGGAAAAGACCCGAAAGCCTGGCCAGAGCGCCTGCGCGCTGCTTACCTTAGTGACACTCAAGCAGAGAGGGCGGCAGGCGGAGCGGACCATCCACGCAGCAAGGGCCGGGAACTCGGCCTGCAGGTCAGCTTGAAAGACCCCGAACGAAAGGCCTCCCAAGGCCGACAGCTCTCTTCCCGCCCCACCCATGCCAGGGAGCTGATTTATAGCCCCACCCACTGCTGAGTGTAGCTCCAGCCCCACCTGACCAGAAAGCCTGACTGGGGACACCTGGGAGGCTGCTTGGCGCCGGCGTTCCTGCCGGGCCTGGTCAGGGGAGATAACTTAGCCCCGGGCACCTGGAGCGCAGCTCCCAGCCACACCACACCTGAGCAGAAAGCCTGGCCAGGATGACAGGAAAGCTGGGCACCCCGGCAACTCCTGCGCATAGAGTCCAGCAGGCAGAGCAAAGGCAGCGGGCCAATTTGGCCACAGAACCTGGAGCATGAGTTGGCTTGAGTCAAGACCACAGAGGGCCTTGCTGGAACTGGAGCCATTTCTCCTGCTCTAACCAGTGAGGGAGACTAATTCGCAGCCCCCACACACACCCCCGCCCCCCACTGCTGAATCCAGCCTTTAGCCCAAACTGGGAGCCCAACCAGAGCACAGGGAGGCTGGAGAGCCCTTCCTACAGCCCCGCTTACAATGACACCTGAACAGAGAGCACAGCCTATGTCTGTCCAGTCCACAGAGCAGAGCCAGTGACCCCCATCTGGCCAGGGGATTTGGTGCACAGTCTTGCCTGATTCAGGTCCCCAAACAATGAGCTGTGTGGGCTTTGGAGCCCATTCTGCACCCCACCAGGGCAGGGAAGCTAATTCAAGGCCCCATCTACATCTGAGTATAGTACCCAGTCCTGACTGTCTAGGAAGCCTGACCAGAGAACTCAGGCAAGCAGAGCCCATCCTACAGCATCTCTTGAGTAGGGAACCAAGCCAGCAGTCCTAGTCACCTGTTCCCAGCCAGTGGGAACCACACCACCCCTGACCTCGGAGCTCAGGCAATGGCCTTGCCCCAGAATAGACCCTGACAGCAGGCCCCACCTGCCCAAGGACATTAAGAGTGGACACATCTAAAACACCCAACTGAGCTGACTGGTGAAGAACTGTCTCTGCCAAAGCAAACCTGGAAACTACAGAAGAGGAAACCACCTACTCAAATGCACAGATACCAATATAAGGAATCAAGGATCATGAAAAATCAGGTAAACATGACACCACCAAAGGAAACCAATACATCTTCAACAACTGACCCTACAGAAATGGATGTATCAGCTGTCAGACAAAGAATCCAGAATTATCCTCTTAAAGAACTTCAGTGAACTGCAAGAATACACAGACAGAAACCTAAAATAAATGAGTAAGGAAATGCCTAAACAAATAAGTTCAAAAAAGCAATAGAAACCATCAAAAAACAAACAAAAAAAGAAACAGAAATCCTAGAGCTAAAAACTACAATAACAGAACTGAAGAATTTAACAGAGAGCTTCAAAAGCAAACTGGATTGTAGAACACAGAACATCTGAAATTATCCAGTCAGAGGAGCAAAAGAAAAAATATCGTAAAAGAGTGAAGAAAGCCTATGGGACTTATGCGATATAATCAAAAGAAACAATTTCTGCATTATGGGAATTCCAAAAGGAGGAGAGAAAGAAAAAGGGAGAGAAAGTATATTTAAATAAATAAATAATTATTTATTTTTTAATTTATTTAATTTAATAATTTAATTAAATAATTAATTTATTAAATAAATTAAATTAATAAAATTAATATTAAATTAAATAATTTAATTAATTTAATTAAATAATCTAATTAATTTAATTTAAATAATTAAAAATTATTTATTTATTTATTTAATAATAATTAAATAAATAAATAATGGCTGAAAACTTCCCAAACATGGAGAGAGAAACTGACATCCATTTCCATGAGACCCAAAAGACCCCCAATATGTTGAACTCAAAAAGGGCTACACTAAGTTACATTATAATTAAATTGTCAAATATCAAAGACAAAGATGGAAATAAAGGATGTTGATTAACATCATAAAAACATTAAAAGGCAGTGTAAAACTTACTGGTAATGATAAATATATAGTTAAAGTTCAATTCTGTAATATGATAATGCTGGTGCATAATTCACTTACAACTCTAGCTTAAAAGTTAAAAAACAAAAGTAGTAAAAATAACCATAATTATAATAATCTGGGACTTCCCTGGAGGTCCAGTGGTTAAGACTTCACTTTCCAATGCAGGGGGTGCAGGTTCAATCCCTAGTCGGGGACTTAAGATCCCCTATGCCTCGTAGGCAAAACACCAAAACAGGGCTTCCCTGGTGGTGCAGTGGTTTAGAGTCCGCCTGCTGATGCAGGGGACACAGGTTCGTGCCCCGGTCCGGGAAGATCCCACATGCCACAGAGCGGCTGGGCCCGTAAGCCACGGCCGCTGGGCCTGCGCGTTGGGAGCCTGTGCTCCGCAGTGGGAGAGGCCACAACAGTGAGAGGCCTGCGTACCGGAAAAAAAAAAAAAAAAAAAAGAAAAAAAACACCAAAACATAAAACAGAAGCAATATTGTAACAAATTCAATAAAGACTTTAAAAATGGTCCACAGCAAGAAAAAGAAAATCTTAAAAAAAATAATAATAACCTGTTATTGGATAATATGAAAAATATGAAAACTGTGACATCCATAACCTAAAATGTTAGGCGGAGGAGAAATAAAAGTGTAAAGTTTAACAGTGCTACAAAAGTTAAGTTGTTAATCAATTTAAAATAGGGTGTTATAATTTTAAGATATTTATGTAAGCCTTACGGTAACTACAAGGGGAAAACCTGTCATAATTACACAAAAGAACATGATAAAGAAACCAAAACATACTAATACCAAAAGACATCAAAACAGAAAAAAAAGATATCAGGATAAGAAGCAAGGAACAATGGATCTACAAAACAGTCAGAAAACAACAAACTAAATGACAATAGTAAGTCCTTATCTATCATTACTGTAAATGCAAATAGATTGAAATTTGCAATCAAAAGACATAGAGGGCTAAATGGATTTTTTGTTTTAACATCTTTATTGGAGTATAATTGCTTTACAGTAGTGTGTTAGTTTCTGCCTTATTACAAAGTGAATCAGCTATGCATATACATATATCCCCATATCTCCTCCCTCTTGCATCTCCCTCCCACCCCTCTAGGTGGACACAAAGCCCCAAGCTGATCTCCCTGTGCTATGTGGCTGCTTCCCACTAGCTAGCTATTTTACATTTGGTAGTATATATATGTCCATGCCACTCTTTTACTTTGTCCCAGCTTACCCTTCCCCTCCCTGTGTCCTCAAGTCCTTTCTCTATGTCTGCATCTTTATTCCTGTCCTGCCCCTTGGTTCTTCATAACCACATTTTTTTTTTAAGATTCCATATATATGTGTTAGCATATGGTATTTGTTTTTCTCTTGAGGGCTGAATGGATTTTTAAAAAAAGACCCAACAATATACTTCCTACAAGAGACCAACTTTAGCCTTAAAGACACAAGTAGACAGAGTAAAGGTATGGAAAAAGGTATTTCTAGCAAATGGTAACCCCCCCCCCAAAAAAATTATAGGTATCTATACTTATATCACACAAATTAGACTTTATAAACTAAAAATGGCAAAATGAGACAAAGAAGGTCTTTACACAGTGATAAAGGGATCAATACACCAAGAAAATATAACAATTGTAAATATTTAGGCATCCAACATCAGAGTATCTAAAAATAAACAAAAACTAACAGAGCCAAAGGAGAAATAAACAGCAACACAGTACAATACAATAATAGATAGGGACTTTAATATCCCACTCTCAACAATACATATATCATCCAGAGAAAATAAATAAATAAACAGTAGATCTAATCAACACCATAGACCAAATGTACCAAACAGACATATACAGAATAGTCTACCTGGCAACAGCAGAAAACAAATTCTTCTCAAGCACACATGCTACATTTTCTACAACAGACCACACGTTAGGTCACAAAACAAGTCTTAGCAATTCAAGAAGATTGAAAGCATACCAAACATCTTCCCTGACCACAATGGAATGAAACTAGAAACTAATAACAAGAGGAAAACTGATGGAAATTAAATAACATTCTCTTGAACAACCAATGGATCAAAGGCAAAATTAAAGAAAAAACTTAAAAAGTTTCTTGAGATAGATGAAAATGGAAACACAACATATCAAGATTGATGGAACACAGCAAAAGCAGTTCTAAGATGGATGGTCATAGCAATAAACACTTACATTAAGAAACAAGAATGATCTCAAATAAGCAACCTGACTCTGCACCTCAAGGAACTAGAAAAAGAACAAATTAAGCCAAAAGTTAGCAGGAGAGAAAAAATAAAGATTAGAGCAGAAATAAATAGACAACAGGAAAACAATAAAAAAGATTAATAAGAGTTGCTTCTTTGAAAAGATAAACAAAATATAAAAGTTTTGGCTAGACTAACCAAGGAAAAAAAAAGAAAGAGGACCCATTTCGACAAAATTATAAATGAAAGACAAGACATTACAGTTGATACCACAGAAATACAAAGGATCGTAGGAAGATACTATGAACAACTATACACCAAGAAACTGTACAACCTAAAAGAAAAGATTAAATCAGTAATCAAAAATTTCCCAACAACAACAGCAGAAAAAGTCTAAGACCAATTGGCTTCACTGGTGAATTTTACAAAACATTTGAAGAAGAATTAACACCAATCCTTCTCAAACTCTTCCAAAAAATTGAAGAGGAGGGACCACTACAAAACTTATTTATGAGGCCAGCATTAACCTGATACCAATGCCAGAAAAGGACATCACAAGGAAAGAAAATTATAAGGTCAACATCCCTGATGAATATTAATGTAAAATTTTTCAGTAAAATACTAGCAAACTGAATTCAGCAGCACATTAAAGGATCATTAACCATGATCAACTTGTATTTATCCCTGGGATGCAAGGATGGTTCAACATCTGCAAATCAATAGAAGTATGATCAGCTCAATAGATACAGGGAAACCATTTGACAAAATTCATTATGTGTTCACAATAAAAACGTAAGAAATTGGGTATTGAAGGAACATACCTCAACATAATACAGACCATATGGTACTGGCATAACAATAGAAACACAGACCAATGGAACAGAATAGAGAGCCCAGAAATTAACCCATGCACATATGGTCATCTAATATATGTCAAGAGAGCTAAGAATACTCAGTGGAGAAAAGACCGTCTCTTCAATAAATGGTGCTGGGAAAATTGGGCATTCACATGTAAAAGATTGAGACTAGACCGGTATCTTACATAATCACAAAAATTAACTCAAAATGGATTAAAGACTTAAATGTAAGACTGGAAACGACAAAACTCTTAGAAAAAGCATAGGAAAAAAGCTCTTTGACATGGGTCTAGGTAATGATTTTTTTGGATATGACATCCAAAGCACAAGCAACAAAAGCAATAACAAACAAGTGGGGCTACATCAAACTAAAACGTTTTGCACAGAGAAAGAAATGATCAACAAAATGAAAAAAAAAACCAGACCTACAGAATGGGAAAAAATATTGGCGAACCATACATCTGATAAGGGGTTAAAATCCAAAACATATGAAGAACTCAAACAACTCAATAGCAAAATAATAATAATCCAATTTTAAAATGGGCAAAGGACCTGAATTGACATTTTTTCAAAGAAGATATATGAATGGCCAACAGATACATGAAAAAATGCTCAACATCACTAGTCATCAGGGAAACGCAAATGAAAACCATAATGGGGTATCACGTCACACTTGTTAGAATGGCCGTCATCACAAACACAAGAGACAACAAATGCTGGTGAGGGTGTGGAGAAAAGGAAACCCTTATGCACTGTGGATAGTATTGTAAATGGTGAGGGTGTGGAGAAAAGGAAACCCTTATGCACTGTTGATAGTATTGTAAATTGATGCAGCCACCGTGGGAAACAGTATGGAGGTTCCTCAAAAAGTTAAAAATAGGGCTTCCCTGGTGGCGCAGTGGTTGAGAGTCCGCCTGCCGACGCAGGGGACACGGGTTCGTGCCCCGGTCCGGGAAGATCCCACATGCCGCGGAGCGGCTGCGCCCGTGAGCCATGGCCGCTGAGCCTGCGCGTCCGGAGCCTGTGCTCCGCAACGGGAGAGGCCACGACAGTGAGAGGCCCGTGTACCGCACACACAAAAAAAAGTTAAAAATAGAACTATCGTATGAGACAGCAATTCTACTTCTGGAACTATATCCAAATGAAACAGAAACACCATGTCAGAGAGATATCCGCACCCCTCTGTGCACAGCAGCATTATTACAATAGCCAAGGCATGGAAACAAACATAGATGGATGAATGGACAAAGATGCTGTGAGAGATCTATAGATACAGATGATAAAGGTACAGAGATAGACATGTATGACATTACTCGCCATAAGAAAGAAGAAAATCCTGCCGTATGTGACAGCATGCATGGACCTTGAGGGCATCATGCTAAGTGAATTAAGTCAGACAGAGAAAGACAAATACTGTATGATGTCCCTTATATGTGGAATAAAAAAAAAACCACCAAAGTCATAGAAAATAAAGATTATAAAATAAGTAAGTACTGAGGACGTAACATACAACAGGATGACTGCAGCGAACACTGTTGTATTATATATTTGAAAACCATTAAGAGAGTAGATTCAAAAAGTTCTCATCACAAGATAAAAAATTTTTTCCTTTTTCTTCTACTATATACGAGATAAGGGATGGTAACTAAACTTATTGTGATAATCATATCACTATTGTATACAAGTCATTTTTCTGTATACCTTAAACTTACACAGTACTGTATGTCAATTATATCTTAATAAAACTGGAGGAAAAAATGTGATAGTATCCTGTTATATGAGGAAAGTATTTTTCTATTATTCACTAAATGGTCAGTTTTCCTCACAAAGCAGAAGGTATCCTATCATCGCCCGGAACTCATCTGCTCCTCCCACGCCTGCTGTAGGAAACATGCCAATCCTCTGTTAATAGGATGGTGCTGACGGCTTCCCTGGTGGCGCAGTGTTGGGAGTCCGCCTGCCGATGCAGGGGACGCGGGTTCGTGCCCCGGTCCGGGAAGATCCCACATGCCACGGAGCGGCTGGGCCCGTGAGCCATGGCCGCTGAGCCTGCGCGTCCGGAGCCTCTGCTCCGCAACGGGAGAGGCCCGTGTACCGCAAAAAAAAAAAAGGATGGTGCTGAGTCCTGGCCACTCTCTGAGTCTGTGCAAAATTTGCCTTCCTGGAGCATTCTGTCCTCCAAGTACCGAGCAAGTTGCTTCAAAATACTATGATTCCCTAACGAGCATTTGTTCAAAATGAAATTATTTTGCTGGCTTTCATATTCATTTATTCACTCAAATATTTACTGAGCTACTCTGTGCGATGTTCCACGTGCTGAGGAAACAGAGCTCTGAGGGGCCCATGGTACAATGGAGGGAATGGACAGACACACGTGAACAAGTAAACACGTGGGCGTCAGACGGGGAGAAGCCGTGTCGGGTGAAGAGAGCCGCTCCTTTATGTCGGCGGTTAGGAAAGGCCTCCCTGGGAAAGGAACGTTCAAACCCATGGAGGTGGATCCAACAAGAGATAAAGGCAGAAGGGAGGATCTGCTGGCGTGGCCAGAGCAGGTGAACGGGAGATGCAGTGACAGTGAGGTCCAGGGCCACCAGGGCCAGAGCCTGTGGGCTGCGTAGGTCCCAGTGGGACTGGCTTTTATTCTGAGTCTCCTGGGAGCCAGTGCAGGGTTTGAGCAGAGAAATGGCATAATCTGACTTTGTATTCATGGGATTTCTCTCACCATTGGTTGGGGGGGGGGTGAGGGCAGGAGCAGGGACACAGCTACGGGCTTTGCCATAATCCAAGTGGCCAAGGGCTGTGGTTTGCTCCCGGTGACAGCGGGGCTCGTGGTGAGGCACCACTGGGTTCTGCATGTCTTGAAGGTGGCTCCCACCGTACCAGCTGTGGGTACAAACCACCGGGCATCACAGCCCGGTGCATATGTAATTGCACCCTATCCCCATCAAACTCTATTCCTCCCCAATCATAGCTCTTAATCCACCAGGGGAACTGTCACGTGGCATCAATGGAGTCCGCTCATGTTCAGCAAACTGGGGTAACTAATAACAACCACCTCCACGGATGTTCCCAACAGCAACATGCCAAAGGTCTCCTCACCCCCTTCTCCACCTTTCATTCACCCTCTGCGATCAATTACTTCCCACTTCACTTCTTTGGGATGACATTGGCCTCAGCGTTCTCCAAAGAGAACAGCCTCTGTTCCAGAAATTGCATGGCTAGCTGTCTTCCCAAGAAAGGTGGAACTTGCAAGTGACCCCTCATGGTTTGGGTAATAAAATTCCTGATCTATGCAACGCCTTTTTCCTATTTCTCAGAATGACATGTTAGCAAAAGGTCACAGGCTGGCTCTGTTCCCTATGTACTTTGCAAGGTAATACATTCTGAAAAGAAAAGCTTCACAGAAAGGCCAAGATACAGAATCTATGTTCCTGGCTGTAAAATACTGAACATTTGCTTAGATTCGTGGGCCATGCTTCAGTCGCCGAGATGGCATCACCCTCCCTTTAAACTAATGAGAATGTTTAAGTATCAAAATTCGGAGAAAAAGAAACAAAGCAAAATACACAAAGGTCCTCGATCAGCTCAAACATCTGTGAAGTCACTTGCAGACCTCACCCCGCCCTAGAACATACACGCAGACCACACGCATTTCACATGGCTTTGCTTAATAATGACACCGATTTAAGATTTTTCAAGCAAAGTTGACTTTAAATTTGAATAAATTGAATTCTAGTATAAAAATGAATCCCATTTTAAAATCAAGAGTATGTTCCCTTAAGGAAAAACATCCCCAGGCACACCGAGATGAGCATTTTTAACAAGAGTGAGTTAGGATGACACGGCCGGCAGACACATTCTGGACACCAACTGGATCCCCGGCTCCCAGGGCAGCCCTCCAGGCTTCAGGCTACTCCCAGGACTCTGCCACCCCGGAGGGAGCTCCCTCGGCCACTGACCTAAACTAGAAACCTCACCACTCCTGGAAATCCCCAGCTTCTTCCAGATTCTTCCCTTTTTCGCTTTTGTCAGGGGATTTCAGCAGCTCCTACAGCGGCCACAGCATCACATTTTTTCAACAAGTCATTGCTGTTCACCTCTCGGCAAATACTTTCCTTCCTTCATTAAGTATCTAAGTTAAAAATTAAGGATACAGTAAGTCCCCTACGTACGAACCTTCAAGTTGCAAACTTTCAAAGATGTGAACGTGTGTTCAGGTAGGAGTGAAACTGCAGCTTCCCCTCCGTCTCCTATTTCTGACGATCCTTCAGCTCTGCCATCTCCCACCTCCTCTCCTCCCTCCAGTCAATAACTCTTCTTGCCTGTTCCCTCGATGCCAGCACCTGGATGCCAGCTGTTGTACTGGACTACTGTACTTTTCAAGGGAGTGTAACATTAAAAACGTTTATTTTTTGTGTTTGTTTGTTTTGTATGTATTCTTTGTGTGAAGAGTATTATAAACCTATGACGGTACATACTATACAGCCGACTGTGTCAGTGGGGCACCTAGGCTAACTCTGTAGGACTTACGAACAAATTGCACTTATGAACGCACACTCAGAACGGAACTCATTTGCTGTAGGGCACTTACTGTGTTGTGTTTGCTTCCTGTGTTGATCTTTCAGAGACCTGTCAATAAGGCACCTCAGGGATGGAGGATGAATCTTCTTTGTTAAGCTGTACCACTCTGGGGGGAAATCATGACAAAGACGGCACCAGGAGCAATGTGACTCATGGGAACATAGCTGCTTTAGAGGATGTGGCACCTTCTCTCTGGGGAAACAGAGCCCTCCCATATCTAAGTCCTCGCTTAGGAATGTAATTTCACAGGTTGGTTTTTTTGTTGTTGTTCGGCTTGTTTTGTTTTTACAAATATTGGAGACGCTGTGAGACTCCCCCGTCCTCAGTTCTCATAACCTTTCAAAAAAATGCTGGAAAAGCTAATAACATTTTTAAACTATCAACAGTTCCCCTTGCTTATTTTTACCTCTATATACTGAATGAAATGAATATAATAAAACTTCTTTTTAAATTATATATTTTACATGTGAAGACACATATCAGCTCTTTAAAAAATAACCATTTATCATAGAACCTAAATAAATAATTTTGCAAACTTTACTTTTCTACCATTCTAATTGAAATCGGTAAAATAAATAAAATATGTATTTTTTTATTTTCTCTTAAAAATTAGTGCTTATCCAAGCCCTTAGAAAAGGAATTCCTTGGCAATTTAAAACTTATATGTTAGAAAAATCAAATACATATTGAAACATGGCTTCAATCATGATACCAAATCTAGAACTCCTTTGTCACATCTATGGGGTGTCAACTGAAAAAATGCACAACCTAGAAGCTGAGAGTTATGTGTTATTTGGTGGACAAAACTGAGGACTTAAGCCCAGGACACAGCCTCTCAGACAGCTCTGAGGGACTGATCTGAAGAGGTAAGCGAGGAGTGAGGATATATAGGAGGTTTTGCAACAAAGACCAGGTGGTCGGAACATCAAAACATTACTGTTAGTTAAAGAAAACCAGACATCTCAAGTTAAGGAATTTAGCGCTTTTCTATGTATGGGAAGATGCAAGAGTCTGGGCTCACTGAAATCATTCCTTTGATCTGCACCTCAGCTCTCTGGGGCCAGCGTCCTATACTTTTCCATCCTGAGTCTCCTCAGGGTGCATCACTGGGGGGCTGCAGTGGCTGAGGGCTTGATGGCCGGCATCCTGTTTCCATCCTGAGTTCCCTCAGCGCTCACTGTCAGGGCAGCTGCAATGTGATGGCTTGAAGGCTGCAACATCTTTTATTTACTGATATGGCCGGCAATATTTTTCATTCACAGGGGACAAGAATTTATTCACTTATTTATCCCCAGTAGAAAAAAAATGCCTAGCATTTATTAGGACCCAGTCAATATTGGTTTAATGAATACATCCATACTCTGAATTCACATTTCCCTTTACCAGGACTTGCCCAAAGCAGAGCCCAGGATGGTGGGTCCTTAACCACTCCTGCCACCAACTTGAACTTTGTAACCAAGTCCCGGCTCTGTCAATGCTTCTGATCCTTACCCAAATTGCAAGATGTTTTATACCCATTTGCTACAGTTTGGGTTTAAAAAGCAAACAACAGTGAAACAAGTCCTTTCTGGATTATTAATTATTTTAGGAATCTAGAATTTAAACTTGAACTTGGCCATGATAAAGGGATAACAGAAAATCAATAGAGCTAAATGAATTATTGGCAGAAATAAATGCTTCATTGATTATACAAACATAGACACACATTATTGCAGGAGAATTAAAAAAAAGAAAAAAAGTAACCAGTAACCTAGCTGGAAATGGAGACTGGAAGACCCCATTCACTTGGTGTGTATGTAAGTTAAAAAAAAAAAAAAACAGAAAAAAAACAAAACTAACCCAGAGGCTTTCATTTTGTGAGAAAGGAGGGAAGAAAGATTGAAAGGCAGGCAGGCAGGAAAACTGTTCATTATTTCTCTATTTTTCATCATTGCTACAACCAAAAATGGTACCCGGTGATAGCTTAGATACTACATGAGCCTAGTGGCCATTATAATAAATACTGTTTGTTTCGACTGGTTGATACATACAGTCATTAAGCTTCTAAGAACTCAAAGAAACCATGAAGCAGCAGTAGACTGAAACAGTGTTAACTTATGGAAGTACGAGGTGAAGAACTCACTGATAAACCAGTCCAGGTAATTCTCTGAGGCCAACATTAAACCACGTGGTTTTAAATTCTTCTTAATAATGAAATGCACATCTTTCTAAGAGGTAAATTTTTCCAGGAAGTATTTTTTTAATCAACAGATTTGAAAAATAAGAATTACTATTATTATAAAAAACAAGTTTAACTATGGAAGTTTTTATTCTAATATTTC
Organism: Aethalodelphis obliquidens; assembly: GCF_003676395.1. Taxonomy (NCBI): domain Eukaryota; kingdom Metazoa; phylum Chordata; class Mammalia; order Artiodactyla; family Delphinidae; genus Aethalodelphis; species Aethalodelphis obliquidens. Next base: position 162,320 of record NW_020838047.1, read on the forward strand.
ACAAACATATGGTTACTTAAATTAACTTTCCAGAAAATAATTGTCTTAGAAACTATTTCAGCAATAATCTGACAATGGTTATGTGTGTTCCATTACCTAGTTGAGATAGAGGGCTTCTATGCCCTTTGGAGATCTTTTAAGAGGAAGGTGGAATATTATAGCAACAAAAGAACTTAGAGACCAAAGTAAGAATTGCTTTCAAAAAGCTAACAGAAAAGTAATTGATTATGAAATGAAGAAAATACCATATCAGAAAGACTAGATGCTGTTTATTGCTTCTTTGAAAAACAGTCTAAAAAATGAGTGAGTCGGGGGATATGTCTTTAAAAATCAGTAAATCAACCACTCACTTTATTTTTACTGGGAAGATGTATACTTATAGTATCTGGAAGGCTTGACTGTTGATATAATAATATACATAATAATAGCAACATTGCAGTAAATAAAGAAAATAAAGAGGCTCTTTGGGCAAGGTGCATTGTTATGTTATAGAGCATAAATGAATTAAAGTTATATTCAACCATTGTTTTCAGCTGGGGAGGTGGTTTCAGGTTCTGTTTTAAGTGTTTTACACATGTTATCTCTTGTGAGCACCACAATAGCATCATTCCATAGGTAATGTTACCACTATGTTAACATAAGAATTGTTTGATATTACACTTTTAAAAGAACTTGGCGAGTAGAACATTCCTAAAAGGCAATTTTCTAAGACTACCAAAAAAAAAAAAAAAAATAGGCAAATCACACAGGATTATTAATTTGTTCAATTTGTTAACTTGTACCCCTTCTCAAAAATAATTTGAAACAATATACAAAATATAGGTTTCAAAGGTTAACAAAGTGCAGTCGTAGTTCAGAACCATAAAAATAAAATGGAAGCAGATAACTTCCCAGGATCAGAAAGAAGTTTAGCTGTGCGTACCTCAGGGGAGACAAGTTTCTTTGTTTGTTTGTTTTCCTGGAACTAAATTCTAAAAGACTGTCTCATATGGGGATTTATATAGGGCACATTAAATAATGGAATAGGTGGTGTCGGAGTCAATGAAGAGGCAAATTTCATAAGCCTCTTGCTTGTTGCAACCTCCACAAAACCTGAGAACGGCCCACAACAGCGCAGCACATCTGGAAAGGACAAACTGACGGCCAAATACATTGCTTTTCAGCCACAGAGTCCGACTCAAGGACACAGCTTCAAGCCTGCTGAGGAGTCAGTGCCAATGATTGCCCTGGGATGGTCTTTTCTAATGATGCTTCTTTCAAATGGGGCGTTTTTTAAAAGGTTGGAATAGGGCAATTTGGGTTTATAGTCTGGGATGAGAGCCTAGTAAACTCCTTGATTTGGGCTAAAGGTAAACTGCAGGCCATAGACACCACAGGAAGCTCAGCCAGTATCTTAACCCTGAAAGCACCCACCCCACCCCCGCATGGGACACGCAGTGGACCCCTAGGAAGACAGGATTTTCTTCGGGTGGTCACTTCTGATCCACTCCTGGAGACATTACACGGTGCAAGGATAGAAACCAACGCTCATGAGAACTATGAAATGTTAGTTCAACAAAACGCTTCATTCTCAGCATTGCTTTGTATTCCAAAACACAATGCTTAATAAAGATGATTATAGTGACAGAATTAAGAATCAATCTTTTCCTAGAGAGTATTCGGAAGATTGTGGTTTCCAAGGACAAAGCAGAGATTAGGATTATTTTAACATTATAGTCCAGTTTCTTTTCATTTATACTTTTATGTCTAAGATTTTTATTGATTTTGAATAAGCCATATCCTTTCCAACTCCATATTAAAGGATTCACCAGCATATAGAACTTTATAATAAATTCAAGCAAAAGGAGACTGGCATTTAAATAATTTAGATTGACGGCATTACCCTGTGATTTCATTTTTTACATTCTTGAGTAGAAAACAGACATTTCAACTCAACTGCATGAATTTTACAGGCTGGGAAAAGCAGAAGACAGCAAAACAGTAGACTCTTTGAAACCCCCAAAGCAGTAAAAGTATCGTGTCATGTGCTTAGCTACTGCCCTAGCCACGCCTCAAAGGAGGCTAAAGTCACTTTCTGAAAACTGCAGAGATGTGACTGAAGGTGTGGCAGGAGCCCCAGTGCATTGAGCAAGTTCTTCTTCTGCAACAAAACTCAATTTTGTCTTATACTTCTAAACTACACACAACTGCATTTACTTACTTCAGCAGAATCTTCCAAATACTAAGTCGTTTCTTCTCCTTGTCTTTAAAGTAAATAGAGTCATGATAAGCTGGTTCTACAGCTCAGTATCAAGAAACAAACAACCCCATCAAAAAACAGACAGAAGACCTAAACAGACACTTAGGTCATCTTCCAAAGAAGATATACACATGGCCAATAAACCCATGAAAAGATGCTCAACATCACTAATTATCAGAGAAATGCAAATCAAAACAACAATGAGGTATCACCTCACACTGGTCAGAATGGCCATCAACAAAATATCTACAAACAATAAATGCTGGAGAGGGTGTGAAGAAAAGGGAACCCTCCTGCACTGGTGGTGGGAATGTAAATTGGTGCAGCCACTATGGAGAACAGTATGGAGGTTCCTTAAAAAACTAAAAATAGAACTACCATATGACCCAGCAATCCCATTCCTGGGCATATATCCAGAAAAGATGAAAACACTAATTTGAAAAGATACGTGCGCCCCTATGTTCATAGTAGAACTATTTACGATAGCCAAGACATGGAAGCAACCTAAATGTCCATTGACAGATGAGTGGATAAAGAAGATGTGGCCCATATATACAATGGAATATTACTCAGCCATAAAAAGAATGAAATATTGCCATTTGCAACATGGATGGACCTAGAGATTATCGTACTAAGTGAAGTAAGCCAGACAGAGAAAGACAAATATCATGTGATATCACTTATATGTGGAATCTAAAAAAAAGATACAAATGAACTTATTTACAAAACAGAAATAGACTCACAGACAGAGAAAACAAACTTAGGGTTACCAAAGGGGAAAGGTGGGAGAGGGATAAATTAGGAGTTTGGGATTAACAGATACACACTACTGTATATAAAATAGGTAAACAACAAGGACCTACTGTGTAGCGCAGGGAACTATATTCAAAATCTTGTAATAACCTACAATGGAAAAGAATCTGAAAAAGAGTATGTACATATATAGAAAGATATAAAACTGAATCACTCTGCTGTACACCAGAAACTAACATAACATTGCAAATCAACCACACTTCAATAAAAAGTTGTTTATTTTGAAAAAAAACGAAATATATATTCATATAACCAAAAAAAAAAAAAAAAGGATAAACTGCTTTTACCTACTTTGTGTGGCTTGATTTTTTTTTTTAACCAAGGCAGGTAACACCGCTAAGCTGAACATTCAAGACTCAGATGGCTAAATCAGGAAATAACCTCATTTTATGCAGTGCTGACCTTTAAACTCCCTCTGTGAGCCTAGGTCTTTACCTAACCCTGCCTGAAAGCTCTGAGAAGGTCCATAGTCTCTTCAAGCACCGTTAGATAGTAAGATGACCTCCATTCACTTTCAATCATAAGAATAGTCATAAATAGATCCAGCCTGGTGGGATTTTCTAAAAGCCTGACTTCATTTAAAGTTAAAAGCTGCTGCCTCTCCTGGGTGAGACAAGCTTAGGAGGCTCTCATGGGGCTATATTCAACGTCTGTTCTATTTCCCCACCTCCCTGCCTCTCCGCCCACTGATTTTCTAACTCTGATTTGGGCAGGTTTGGAGCAGAGGCAGAAAGAAACGTCAAGAGCAGAACAAGTGTCATCGGGGCTGGTTTCTCCCGGCAGGTGGTGGCGCGGGTGTGTGTGTGTGTGTGTGTGTGTGTGTGTGTGTGTGACCTTATCTCCCACGGGCGGGTGGCCACAGCTGGCTCCTGTCCTCGCACGGCATTCATGGGCTTCACTCCAGCCTGGGGACAACTGGTCCCCCTCACAGAGGCAGCAGCAGTAAATTCTCCTCCGGCACGCACGGGGGTCCTTCTGTCCCTGTAGACCCCGGAGCTCACTCCCTGTTGTAGAGTCCTCTTGAACAGGATTTAAGGTGGCTCGAGAACAGCTCTCTCCCCTGGGAGACTCACTTCTGGTCGCTCATGCGTGCTTGCCTCACCACTGGCACCCGATCCACCTGGTCGGCTCTTCGGTCTCTTGCCTGTAGAGTCCTGGACACCACTGCTCGTTTCCCGCTCACACCTGTACTTCATAGACTGCTTGGTGTTCTTTCCCTGATCCTGCAGCGCCCTCTCCTGGACCTTCACTCTCCCAACACCTTTGCAATTGGGCAAGATGCCTGAATTCAGAGCATTCAGAGGGGCTCTGCTCTCCTGACTCAAAAGCAGCAGGGATGTGTCTGTTACGTCCTGTAATTTATCCCTGAAGTTAAATGCAAAGGAAGCAAGGTTTCCTACAGTATGTGCCCCTCACCCATCCAAAGACAGAGATGGATGGGCATCTAAGTTTTCTGCCATGACATCAAAATTAAAGGAAAATCCCAGCGACATCTCTCCCAGTATATTAGAAATATGGATCTAGAACACCAGGGGCTAGCTCCCTCCTCTCTTCTGTTCGAGGGAAAATATCCTCAATTTCTTTTTTAGAGTTCAGTAAACCTCTCAGGTCAGCAGTCTTCCTGGGAAGCAGCAGCAGGTATACCTACAAAGACACGGTGAACCACTCCCTAAAGCAGTTGGTTCTCGCTGAAAGATCTCCTTCGAGGTGCACGACAGCTTGGTGCTTTCTGTTAACCCAAGGCGTAAGCTTGTGCACGAGGGGTGAAGTTATTCATCATTACAAATGTATTTCCGAGATTCCATCTATGGGGTTCCAGTTATTTCTAGCAACTCCAGAGTTGTGTGCGTGTGTGCAGTCTCTAGCCTGGAAGCCGACCATTCCACTAGATTCGGGATCCACTAGGTTCAGGAGGCATGTGGCTCACAGATGGAATGGCATCTCCTGCTATTGGGCCGAGAGGAGCATTACTATTCATCACCCACGGGAAGAAGATTCGCTGTTCTGTGCAGTGTACTGTGCGGCCCACCTGCTCCAGAACCATCTGCGGTGCCTGGTAAATATGCAGATTTCCAGGCTTGGCCCAAAGACACACACCAGAATTTTCTAGGGTCTGAATGCTAGAAACTGCAGCTTGAAGAACCACTGCAGGTAATTCTGTGCACACACAGCAAAGTGTGAGAGCCGTGAGACAAGACGCTCAAAGACGGAAATGCGAGAGAAAGGATGCTGCGTTTAGAAACCTGTGTGACCGCCTTACCTGAAAGCCTCCTCCTCCACTGCCCTTTTCCACCTGCCGTCGACCTGAGCAATCGAAAAGCAAAAGCACGGATGAAAAAGGCAGAAGAGGAAAAGAAGAGGCAAGAATCAGGATAACAACAGAAACACTCCCATTTATAAGACGGGTATTAAAGATGCCATTAGGGGTGTTGAAACAACAAATAAAAGCAAATGCCTTTTTTTTTTTTTTGGCGGTACGCGGGCCTCTCACTGTTGTGGCCTCTCCCGTTGCAGAGCACAGGCTCCGGATGTGCAGGCTCCGGATGTGCAGGCTCAGCGGCCATGGCTCACGGGCCCAGCCGCTCCGCGGCATGTGGGATCTTCCCAGACCGGGGCACGAACCCGCGTCCTCTGCATCGGCAGGCGGACTCTCAACCACTGCGCCACCAGGGAAGCCCCAAATGCCTATTATTTAAAGAGACAAAGGTCATCGCAAAGATCTGAAAGCCGTAAGCAGAAGTGTGTGTTGTCAGGAATAGCAACAGGGTTAAGGAAGCTTAAGTCTACAGCATGAGTTTTTAATCACAGACGTGGATTCTTTTAGAAGAGTGTTTAAATATGCTTTTTGAAATAAATTTTACTGAGCACAAAGATATGCAATAAATTCTAACACTGAGTGTGGCTGCCGTGAAATCTTCCTCCCTCGGGGTCTACAGGGCTGGTTCCAGGCAGGCAGAAGCGCCCTCTGAACATTCTAGGTTCTTCTTTTCCTGTTAAGTGTGGAAGCTTTGACATGTCTGCTTTTGAGCTCTGATTATTAGCTATTTTATTGGTGAAATCAGCATGCTTGGCTGTCTAAAGGGAAGAGAGGAAGGAAATTTAACTTTTATTTCCGAAAGTAGATGAAAAGGAGCTCCCTGTTCCCACAGAGTGATGTCCCACCCACATCACGCCATTAAACACCCCTGCGGACAGTAGCCCAGAACCAACAGTTAAATCATCTCACGCCTGATACAGCAGGAGCTGTGTGTCCCGAAGCACTGATGGGCTACCCCTGCGGACAGTAGCCCAGAACTAACAGTTAAATCATCTCACGCCTGATACAGCAGGAGCTGTGTGTCCCGGAGCACTGATGGGGGGAAGGAAAGACGTGGCCACTGATGATGAACTTTTATTCCCACTCGATTCTTTGCAGTGTTGCCAACGATAGCTGCGTCATGGGAGTTCTGTCCCTGAAAGCCGTGTGGGAAGGATGGACAAGGGCCTTAATGTTGATGCAAAATGGGGAGAATGTAAGAGAGGAAACATGTACTGAATTCTGACAGAATGCTCAATATTTTAAATCACTTTATTTCATGTTCACCCTATGCAGTAGACATTATTAACTCAACTAATCTATTAGACAGGGGAGACTGGTATTCAGGGAAGTTAAGTATTTTGACGGACATGCATCTAGAAAGCACTGAAGTCTTCAACCCTGCATCTGTCGAAAAATCTGATTCGTTCAAGGATTAAGTATTACACAGTGAATCAGAATTCAGTAAATGTTAGTTCCCTTCTCCTTTAAAAATGAGGCCTCCAGAGTCTCATGGGGTGAAGTAGGATCAGATTGTCTAGTTACAGCTCCAGCTTCAACTCAGGCTCCTTACGGGCAGGAAACATATTCATCACGCTGTTCATACCCATGGTAGATGTTCACGATTTATCTGCCGAATATTAAGTGCTTCAACAAGATTTTAAAAGATAGCATTAAAGATTCAATTCCTCAGCCAAAAGACCCAAGAAATGACTGGAAAGTCAAAAAAGCAGCAAAAGGGACAAAGCTGAACGTTTTAACATAACCAGGTCGAGGCACTCGTGTTGACACTGCCTAGTCAAAGAGCCACATCAAAATGAAAATCACGGCTTTCTTCTCTTTTAACCAAGAAATCTCCCGCCTCTTTCTCTTCTTTTTGCTGGAGGCTGATCACAGATCCGTCACCTCCCAACCTCTGCCCTCCCCACCCTGTGCTCGGTGCTGGCCTCGTGTCTGAGACCCGCAGGGCAGCTCACGCTGTGCATCTGCACAGCCAGGGCACGTGTCCGTGACTGTGAATTCCCAAATCCCTGTCACGACTGGAGCCGTAGTGTGTGTGTGTGTGTGTGTGTGTGTGTGTGTGTGTGTGTGTGTGTG